>NW_028317982.1:5901428-6203571 GCF_062004578.1 Staurois parvus
GGCCCAGTCAAAGTCCAGACCTAAATCCAATTGAGAATCTGCAGCAAGACTTGAAAATTGTTGTTCACAGACACTCTCCATCCAATCTGACAGAACTTGAGTGATTCTGCAAAGAAGAATTGGCAAAAATTTCACTCTCTAGATGTGCAAAGCTGGTAGAGACATTTTCAAAAAGACTTGCAGCTGTAATTGCAGCAAAAGGTGGTTCTACAAAGTATTGACTCAGGGGGGCTGAATACAAATGCACACCACACTTTTCACATACTTCTTTGTAAAAAAATGTTGAAAACCATTTATCATTTTCCTTTACAATTATGTGCAACTTTGTGTTGGTCTATCACATAAAATCCTCAATAAAATACATTTGGGTTTTTGGTTCTAACATGACAAACTGTGTAAAATTTCAAGGAGTATGAATACTTTTTCAAGGCACTGTGGTATTTATTGATAATTTTTTATGATGTGGGTTTAGTAACACCTTAAATTGAGATAAATTATGTAAAGGTAACTTGAGTATGGCAGGGTTACAACTCCTGCAAGGTTTTTAATTACTCAATCCAACAATTAAGAGCAAACCAGCACACCCCATTTGACCCCAACTATTGCCAAACTAGCTATTATCTATACCTCCCTATGTGATCCATTTTAATGCAAACCTAACCATTATCTAGAATATAAATTCCTCTGTAACTCCTTGTAAAGCCAGTCTAACCCTTATTTAGAGCCACCCTGTGTAACCTCTTGCAATGCCAGCTTAACTACTCCCTAGTACTGCCCATGTGACCCTGTGTAATGATACCCTCATTGAAATCTAGAACCATCCGCTGTGACCACTTGTAATTGCTGCCTGTCATCTAGAACCATACTGTGCGACCCTTTGTAATGTCAGCCTTGTGGTTATCTAGAACCACAGTGGGACCCTTTGTAGTATTAGCCTATCCATTATCTTGAACAACCCTGTGTTGCCCCGTGTAACACCACCCTTTACTCGTTTACTATACCTAGGTTCCATAAAGTTCAGTTTTACTAATCATTCCCAGTTCTTTATGTTCCTATGATCTCTTATAAAATTTCAAGGGGTATGAATACTTTTTGAAGGCACTGTAAATCTGCTAATACATTTAACACTCCTCTCCCCCTAGACTGACAATGCTACTGTCTGCTGTGCCTCCTGTGCTCATTCATCCAGAGTGGTGTCTTCCTAATACAGGAGGTGTGTTACTGGCCAGATCACCAGGTGTAAACAGAGGGGAAAAAAGCCAAAGGAAAGAATACTGATCAGCCATCACTAATGATTGGTAAGTTGTGATATAATACATTCTTGGTTTGGGGTTTAATACCGCTTTAAGGGCTTCTTTACACCCTTGTGTTGGCATGTGTTCTCTAATGTGTCATGCTGCAATGTGTTTTTTAGATGCATTGCACTGCACATGTTCTTTATTTATGATATTACTATATGCTACAGCATGCTGAAATACACTGCATTACAAAGCAATGTGCTATGCAGTGCATAAATGCAACATGTCCTAATTTTTTTTTTTTCTTTAGCAGTGGATTGTTGTAAAGTGAACAGTAAGATGTAAGGCTGTGTCCCTGATCCTTGATTTGGGGGCTGAGATAGGCAGCACAGCCTAAAGTCATAGAGGCTGCTTTTAAAAGACCTAAAAATGTAGTGGCTGCTTCCATCTAGTGGCCAATTTTGAATATTGCACAGTAGAATAATGTTTCTGGCATTACCATGGACAGAATTTATCAGATGATGGAACTTTGTAATATATCCATGTATAATTTGTCTTTATAAGTACGCCTCTGAAAAATATCATCTTAAATCCAAATCAGGTGCCATTAGCTAACATTTATTTGTTTTTAGCCGCAAGGAAGGGAAGAAATAAATTCTAAAGCAAAGTCTGTGTTGCTGAAGGACTGAAGGCAGACAGGCAGGACTTACAACATGAAAGGAGATTTTTCAAGCAAGTTTATATTGGGTTGTCAAATATAACTATTTTTGTATTGCTGTTACAATGCTGATGTTATAAAATAAAAAGTGCATGCTGTGACCATAGAACTCCTTTAGCTTAGATATGGCAATTTGAACATACTTACATTGGTCCAGCTTGGCCCGACATAGGTTAGTATGTGCCATACCTGTGGGATCTCTGTAGTAGACACCGCTCCTACAGTGATTGTCGCTGGCTTCTGGGTCCCGGCTGAGCAGCTGCCCTGCTGTATTGTGAACACAGGAGGTCTCTTACTCGGCACCGTTCAGGGAACACTTTGCATTTTCTCTATCTGATAGATCTGATAAGCAGCCCAACAGCCCACAGAAGGAGAGCGAACAGCAAGCTGACAATGCTGCTGCTAATTTCAGGGTAGTGACTTGGTGTTATGAGCTTGTGAAAGAAAGTGCTGTACTTAGCACAATCTCCAGGTAAGAAACTTTGCAACAGAGTCACAAAAATCAAGAAAACTGTATATAGTGAGATGTGTTGCTAAACATACTGAAACATTTATTGAGTTTACATGAATTTTATTTAGATTTCTTAACTGGATTACTGGTTCTGAATTATCAGGTAAGCGTTCTCAGGCAAAACTGGCTCTCCCAGTTGGCACTTAGCAAATCTACACTTTGATAGCCAGAGCCTCTGTCACAATATATCCTGACTTGGTGTTACTCTGTTACTGACATTCCTGTTTTTCAACATGTTGGAACTGACCAGCAGGGAACACACAAGCATCTTCTCCATCTTCTCCTACCCTACTGCAGTTTGATTACCGACATAAAGAATAAAAAATGATGCTCTATTTTAATAAACATGTCATAACTGGGTGTTTTATGTTTGTGGCACCCTCCTAGTTTAGAGTCGACTGATAGGTAAATTAAGCTAGCTTCACTGTAATCAGAGGAGTGGGGGTAGATTGCTTAGTGTTTTTACAGGCTGCTGCTCTGTTACTTCCCCTGTCTTCTAGAGAATTCTAAAACATAGTGGGAAGAAGGATAGAGTCTGCAGCCTGAATATTTATGGGATTCCAACCAGTTTTTGAGGAGGTGTGCCCAGAAGGTGGTGAGAGAGCCCATAAATAGTCAAGGTTTGAGCAGCAAGGGGCGGTGCTCCTGAGTCCAGTTCCGCAGTAGGAGACCCCTGTGCAGGGGGCAGTAGTCTGAGAGGAGCCAGCCAGAAGACACTGAGGTCCCAGCTGTGCTTAGCTGGGGGATCTGTTCCAAAGTCCAAAGATCAAATTGGGTCAGGAGGAGCTCACAGGAGAGAGAGCCAGGAGGAAGTTGTGGGAGAGAGCACAAGCTGTCCTGTGATGGTATGGGTCTACAACTCCCTCATTAGGGAAAGCCTGGTTGATATTGGCCAGAGGCAACCGATGATCCTGTGTGAGTACAAGAGCCAGTGATGAGGAGTTGTGACTGTGTATTATATCTTTGAAACTCTGGAAGGAGTACAGATTCACAGTCAGCTTAGAGAACCAGTGGGACATTTATTTTGAGCAAGTGCAGCCAACAGTTAGTGCAGTGCAGCCGGAAGCCTGTGCAGTGCAGCTAGAATTAGTGCAGTCCTCAAGTTGTATGGTTTTGGGGTATCCCATGCTCCCTATCCCTATCCAAGTTCATTGTTCCCAATAATAACCCAAAATAAGAAACCCCATAGACTACTTTTTGGAGCCAGAGGAAGAGTGTGGAAAATTCTGTGTGCCTGGTTGCATGTGCTCAAAGGTGGTAAATAGGGCTCAATTCCCCATTGGTTGTATACGGGGTGTGCTCCATGTTGCTCCAAGAGATTATTGGAAGAATTTGTATAAAACGTGAGCTGGGCAACACTGCTAAAATATGGGCGAATGTGCCCTCACCCATTGTGCCTTGAAGCAGTCCTGACTTTAAAAAAGACATTCATTGGTGCCTCCAAATTGTCCACTGCTGGGTCAGAGCTAATTCATGCACACTTGGGAGCTTTTCAACACCCAATAAATGGAAGCAATGTGTAAACTAAAGGAAGAAACATTCACACATTGATTTTCATGAATGTAAATTGTCTTGATAATTTTAAAATGAAAAGGAAGGAGGAAAAAAAATAATGCCAGCAGTGAAATGAGCTATCCCTCAGAGCTGGCCAATAAAAAAGGGGATACGCTATACTCAGGATGCCCACAGGGTGGAGTCATTGCTCTTTTTAAATAGAAATGAAGACAAAGTACAGTATATTTGTTAAAGGGTACATCATCAATTGATGCAAAAAGCTAACATATGGTCCTATATTAAAAAAGTATATAGTAGTGGTAAAACACAGAAAATCAGCCAACATGATTCCTACAATACATATAAGTGATAGAATAGATGAAAGGCCATACATGCAGTCTATGGAACAGAAGAACTTTCAAAGTAATATATAGACCTTTAACAGAAAACAACACGGGGACAGGCAGGCTATAGAGTGAATGATCACTGAAATCGCCAATCACAGACTATCACAGCAATTATGTGATCGAGAGCCAGTTCTCTTGGTTCCCAATCATTAGTATGAGACCCGGAGCTGTCACTAACAGCTTGTTCTCGGTGCTGGGGGGAGTGCGATCGAGCGCAATTGCAGCACAAATACGGAACACATACAGTCATGGCTAAAATCTGACAAATTCTACTCAAAACCACAAATATGGACTGGACACAATTATGGGCACCTTCTCAAAATTGTAAGAAATAATTGCATTCCAAGTTTGTGATGCTCCTGTAATTTGTAATTAAACTCACCTGTATCACATAACACATCTTAATGTTCCTGTGTCCACTGTGAGCAACATTGTCAAGAGGTTTACAGCCCATGGCACTGTAGCTAATCCCTGGATGTGGACGAAAGAGAAAAACTGATCAAAAATTTTAATGAAGGATTGTTTGAATGGTGGCTAAAGAACCTCGATCAATTTCCAAACAAATTTGAGCTGACCTTCAGGCACAGTATACAACTGTGTCAGCTCACACTATACATCGCCATCTGAATGAAAAGGGATGCTATGGTAGGAGATCCAGAAGCATCCCACTGCTGACACAGAAACATAAAAAAGCCAGATTGGAATTTGCGAAAACTTACCTGAGGAAGCCAAAATCCTTTTGGGAGAATGTGCTGTGAACAGACAAAACAAAATTATAGCTTTTCGGTAAAGCCCATCATTCTACTGTTTTCTGGAAAAGAAATGAGGTCTTTAAAAAAAAGAATACAGTCCCTACAGTCAAACATGGCGGAGGTTCACTGATGTTTTGGGGTTGCTTTGCTGCCTCAGGCACTGGATGTTTTGACCATGTGCATGGCATTAGGAAATCTGAAGACTACCAAAGTATTCTGGGGTACAATGTAGGGCCCAGTGTCAGAAAGTTGGGTCTCCGTCAAAGGTCATGGGTCTTACAGAAGGACAATGATCCAAAGCACATGTCCAAAAGCACCCAAAAATGTATTAAGACAAAGCGCTGGAGAGTACTGATCTGGCCAGGAATGAGTCCAGATCTCAATCCCATAGAGCTCCTGTGGAGAAGTGTCAAAACAGTTGGGAGAAGGAACTCTTTCAATCTGAGAGACCTGGAGCAGTTGGCAAAAGAAGAGTGGCCCAACATTACAGTATAGTGTAAGAAACTCATTGGTTACAGGAAGCCAATTATTTCAGTTATCATTTTTCCAAGGGATGTGCTACCAAATATTAAATAGAGGGACTCAATCATTTTGTTCAGTCCATTTTTGGGGTATTGCGTGGAATGTCTCAGATTTGGCTTTTTGTTTCTCCCCTTTTTTGTGTCATACCAATACAAACAAAAGAAATAAACATGAGAATGCCTAAACATTTGTAATTGCAACACTTTTCTGAGTGAAGCGATATATTATCTGACAGAAATGCAGGGGTGCCAATATTTTTGGCCATGACTGTATAGGCGATGCCCAGAAATAAAGTTTGCTTCCTGGATGCTGAATACATGTGTTATGCAGTTGTAAAGGAGTTAATGTATGTTCCAAAAAAAATAATGTTTTGATAGTTAATAATTACACATGGAGCTTCCAAATGTGTATATATTGTATCATACATCTCAACCACTAAGCCTAAAAAAGGTAATAAATTATGGTATATAATATATTTCATCAGTGTAATGTCTCTTTTTTTGTCTCTTTTATTATTTGCATAGCTGTATATTGTACAACCAGTGTACTAAACAAACAGACATATTTACAAGGTACACTCCAGCCACAATGTAGAGTAAGCATTGTGAGCAAAGTAAGCATACCGCAGCATAAAGCAATAACTCAAAGTGCTACTCAAATATGAACAACATTGTTCTCCATTTTTAAAAAAAATATAGCAGCTTGGTTCCAATTTCCCACCAATAAACAAGGGACCTTCACCCAATGATATCAATATAATAGGGACCTTCTACCCCTGAATACCAATGATTAGGTGCTCTTCACTGACCACCAATATGACAGACCCATTGGGGTTTATTTACTAAAGCTGAAAAGTCCAAAATCAGACTCCCTTCTGCATAGAAACCAATCAGCTTCTAACCTCAGCTTCTTCAATGAAGCTTTGGCAATGAAACCTGGAAGCTGATTGGTTTCTATGCAGAAGTGAGTCTGATTTTGCACTCTCCAGCTTTAGTAAATAAACCCCATTCTGTCAGTGAACACCAATGCAATGAAGGCATTTACACCAATCACCAATGTACTAATTAAAAAATGATTGACCTCCTATTTAACAGGGAACACTTTATTGACAACCAATGTAATGTGCAGATTTACACTGACCACCTTCATAACGCAGGGAACATATACTGACCACCAATGTAACAGGGCCCTTCTGTCAGTTAAACGAAGGCATTTATGCCATCCATCAGTGCAATTATGAAATGAATACTAACCAGTGACCACCAATGTAATAGAGGGACTTAAACTGACCACCAATTTAAAAGAGGCAATTACATTGACCACAAATGTAAGGGGGCCTTTTACACTGATCATAAATGTAATAGAGGTATTTATTAGGGATGCAGCGATACCAAGTATTTTCACAAGTACTCGTGAAAATACTCATAATACCGGAAACTGATACAAATTGCAACGCAAAGATTAGCATGCGATTTGAACAGGAATGCAATTCCTTTCCAAATCTCATGCAATTTCCCCACTGTTCCTGTGTGAACTTAGGTTTGTCATAGCCCGAGTACACACAGGAGTGTTGCGGGAAATCTCCCTACAAGGATCCCATGCTGAGTGGAGAGTGGGCGTGTGTGGATGTACACAATGGAGGCAGATGCTCCATATTCTCAGTGGTAGGACACCGCATGAACCTCCTGCGTGCACGACCTAACTTGGGTAACTCCTTCCGTACCTGTGGCTAGGTCCCTGAGGTCTCCATCAAGTGGATGTGGTCCAAGTTAGCAGGAGCACTGACCGCTATGGAGGGGAGCAGCTAACCGCTCCCTTCATTATGCAGACAACCCGTCACGCCTGCCGGTACGATACTCCCACTGTCTGGCTGCCAAATCATTCCCTTGTGTTGGTTACTCTTTGCAGCTACATGTCCTCCTCTTCACCCCATGTGTGTAACAGGCCCTGTTCTTTGCAATACACCATATACCACTATGCACCCCTTTGTAGTAACTTTAGACCAGGCTTGAAACAGTTAACAGTTTTATTGAAGATTTACAAACACAGTTCAATAGCACACTACACATGAAACAGAGTCCGGACTCATACCCTTCCAGAGAGCAAAGTCCATATAGCAGGAGTCCGATGCTGGAGGGTTCCTAGTCCAGGGAGAACTCCAACAGGGTGTTCAAGAAGAGAGCCACATGCTTCAGTAGGACTACATGTTGCATCAGATCTTCCTCCGTAAATCCCATGTGGAAGAGAGAGCAAGCTCTGAGCCCTCCCCTGATATTTATGTGGTTTGCAGCATGCAGCAGGACTTATAAACCCCAGGAAAAGAGTCTAGTCACAGTTACCCTCTCCCCATCCTAGCAGGGGCAGACTGACCATTTGGAAACTTGGGCACTGCCCGAGGGCCCGGGGTCAGTAGGGGGCCCCATGAGATACCCCTGGTACCTTTTTCATAGGCTTTTTTGAGTTTGGGCAAGGACACAGGGGCCCCATGATCCCCTATTGCCCCGAGGCCCCATGAGTTGTCAGTCCGCCCCTGCATCCTAGGAAACCTGCTACTGTCTGCATAACTACATAATGCAATACAAAGCACATGTAACACCCTCATTGTTAACTAGAGGGAACTAGCTGATTATTTTTTAATCAGAAGGGCTGAGTAGCAGCCTGGAAAATAGTCAGCTGGGTGAAATTCAGGTCAGGGCTGAGAGGCTCTGCAGATCAGTACCTTGATACCTCCACCTGCTCTAAAATCATTCTGGTAAAGAGCAGGCTACCACCAGTAGTGCAGTGGCATCCACTAGTAGTGCAGTGGCATCCACCAGGAATGGAGTACCGCTGCAAGAACGACCAGGGATTAGTGGGGTGTCATGTCAGCTCCAAAGGGTTAGGGCTCATGCCAGTCTACCATGCCCTTGCAAACCATCTATGGCTCCCGCCTGAATCAGGAGCAGCTAATATTCCCCCTTTTACTTGCCAGCCTGGAGTCCAGACCAACACAGAAAATTTTGCACCTATAGATTTTTTCAATTTAGTTTTCACGGAGGAATTATTACATTCAGTTGTGGACCAATGTAACCTCTACGTCCAACAATTTATAGCCAACAATCCAACTTCCAGTTATTCTCGTCCCTATGAATAGAACCCGGTAACAGTGGAGGAGTTCAAGATCTTCTTGGGCCTCATGTTAACCACTTGCCCTCCAGAGGATTTACCCCCCTTTCTGACCAGGCCATTTTTCGTGATACGGTGCTGCTTTACTTTAACTGACAATTGTGAAGTCAAGCAATGCAGCACCCAAATTAAATTTATGTCCTTTTTTCCCACAAATGGAGCTTTCTTTTGGCATTATTCGAAATGCCTGTGCGTTTTTTATTTTTGGCGCTATAAACAAAAAGACTGACAATTTTGAGAAAAAAAACAGTATTTTTGACTTTTTGCTATTAAACATGAACAGTAAAAAAAATTGAAAAAAATCTAATTTCTTCATAAATTTAGGCCAAAATGTATTCTGCTACGTCTTTACTAAAAAAAAATCCAAATATGTGTAAATTAATTGGTTTACATTAAAGTTATACCGTCTACAAATGATGGTATATATACTGGATTTTTTTTTCTTTTTAATACTAGTAATGGCGACGATCAGTGACTTAAAGCATGACTGCATTCTGACACTGGGGGGGAACTCACTTGGTGTCACTGACACCCCCAGTGACACCACTACAGTGATCAGTGCTAGTAAAAAGCACTGACACTGTACTAATGACACTGGGCAGGAAGGGGTTAACATCTAAAGCGATCAAAGGGTTAACTGTGTGCTGTGTGTGGTGTGTGTTTTATAGTGTAAGTAGTGTAAGCATACTGCTTTGTATTGAAGTAGTAAAGCAGACACTTTTGGACAGCAGCATTGTCAGTCTGGGGAAAGGGTAGTGTTAGACTAGCAGATGTAAATGGACTTGACTAACAAGTTGTTGAAGTTGTTCACGTTGAACTCAATCTAACACTTTATAAGTGGTTACAGCAAATAGCTCCTTTTGTGGTAATGGTTTTACATAAATGAATAAAAGCTGATCATTGTATGCACCCTATCAGTGTGAAATGGTTTGTCCCATCTCTCCTAGTTTTGCTGGTCAGCTTGGTCTGTTAAAAAAAGTTGAAAAATAACAGACTTACTGGCTGGATCATCAGATCAAAATGAAGGAGAAAAGCATAAAAAAGAAAACTAAAGCAACCATCACATCTAAGAATTGGTAAGCTGTAATATCATAAATGTTTGTTTTTGGGTTTAATACTGCTTTAAGCCTAAATGATATTCTGTTTTTCAATGTATTCCACTACAAAACAGACTATTATTTAGGCTTAAAGTGTATCTAAACTGCAAGGGTTCAATCCAGAAATACATTTGTTCAAATCCAAAAATAAATGTGTCTATCCTTGATAGCCTCCGGCATAAAAGATGAAAACGCTACCCAGCTCCTCTGAAAGCAATACATACATTGTATAATGTGTACAACGTGACTCTCTGACTCAAGACACCTGCACACATTAAAGTAAACTATTTCTTACATTTATGACTTTCTGAGAATGCTAGCTGCCTGGCTGTCATGCAAACCCACCAGGATGAATATATTTTAACTCACCCACAAGAAAGTAGATCAGGAAAGTCAGAAGTCCTTATCTGTATCCTTGTTTTAACTCAGTGATTTAAATGTACTGAAGCCAGATGCTCAGAATGACGGCAGACAAGTAGAGTTTATAGAAGAAGGCACTATGTAACACAAACATTCATTTTATGTCTGTTTATTCTTTTTGTGAAAAACCCAATAAAAACTATTGAAAAGAATTGATAAATGAAAAGGTCAGCTGGGACAGCTTCATGACAGCCTGCCATTTAAAAAAGTAAAAATGATTAAAATGATTATGTAGCGCCCTCCTAGTTAGCTAGTGTTCAAATGATAGAGAGAAGGGCTGAGTAGCAGCCTGGGTATTAGAGTCAGAGGGTCAAATTGTGGTCAGGAGCTGAGAGGCTCTGCTGGCCAGCCTCTCCGGAATTTCCTCCTTCTCTGAGGCCTAGAGGAACACCTAGAGACAGTGGGTGGATCTGAGGAGTGGGTGGCTTTCACTGAGTGGGTGGATCTGAGGGATCCCAGCCAATCCCCAACAGAAGGCTTGGCAAGGGGTTGGGACACCATTTAAAGTGTTGAAGCCTGTTCAGTTGCAGGAGAGTTTGGTTGGAAGATAGTGAGGAAGGTGTGAGGCTGAAGGCAGGAGGCTGAAAGGAGGGATGGGGCCTGCCTGCAGGCCTGGAGCTGGAAAGAAGGAAAGCTTAGAGCTCACTGGACCCCAGCGCTAGGACAACCTGTATGGTAGGGAAGGACCATCCCTGCTGATAGGGCTGGTAGCAGCCACCAACCCATCAGCGGGACAGGAGAGGATCTGAGTGAGTACCCCTGCACCCCCTGGGCAGATATGGGAAGGAGCACTCTGGTGGGAAACCAGACTCGCTACCTGCTTCGGACTGTCCACTTTTAAAGTAACAGACACCAGATCCCCTGTTCAGGGATACCTCCATTGCTCTGGGTGAAGAAGAGGAGTTCATCTAGGATCTGGGGTGGTACACTTAGGAGACACTGGCTAGCTCTCCAACAGAGGCTGTGCTGCAGTGAAGGATTGTAAATAGTTCTAGGAAGTTGTCCTCGTTTCATCAATTCCCTTGGGCATCCTTTACACCCCTAACCCTATCCCAGTTCAAATCCCCTAAACAAAACAAAACCAAAGCTCAAGGACTGATTTCTGACTCTGGATCCAAGTCTTGGTGAAGACGTGCAATGTCTGGCTGTGTAGGACTTTAGGGGGATCCAAATCTTCTAGCGACTCCTAAGGGGGTAGTGCTACAACTACATGATCCTGACTGTTATGCTGGTTATACACAGTTATTATTATATATTTTTTTGTTCAACCAGGCAGGTGTCCCATCCACCTGCTGGAACATTGTAGTCTGACAGAATACACTGATCAGCGACTGCAGCTGATTGGCTGCAGCCTCTGATTGAAAAAATGTTTCCAACTTGTCTCTTTGCTTAACTCCCAACTTCTGTTGATCAGCGACTGCCACACACTGAAATTTGTCTGCTTCAGCCAGTAAAATAAGTGTATGGCCAGCTTTACAGGCATGGAAACTTATTGTACTTTTTTTTCTTTTTTGTACTTTTTTTTTCTTTTTTGTAGCTTTTTGGCCATTGTACATCGGAGGTAAACTTTGCTGTTGTTTAACATACAAACAGAAAGGAGCTTAGCAAGTAGACTCACATCAGGAAGTTTTCTTGTAAAATGATAATCCCTTGAGGTGAGCTGCGGAGTAGATTGATTACGTAATTCAATGTGTTAAAATGTTATATCAATTTTTTTTATTTACTTTGGCACTTTAACATTACTTCATTAGCTGCATAACTTAGGTTTCACTTACTGCTTCTTCAATATCACCTTGAAGGTTAGTCCAGTGTATAATTATCTACCAAAGTACTGTAATTAAGAAAATCATAGAAGCCTATTTAGGGGTTGAAATGGTCTTTTCATTATTCTTAAAGTTGATTTTAGTTTTAGAAACCAGAAAGGATTAGATCCATATCAGGTTTTTACTTGATTTTGGGGAGATTCTTACTTTCATTCAGCCTGTCCAGGATAGTAAGTGCTGAATGATCAGTGCTGAAGCCCCGTACACACAGGCTGAATATTGGCTGGTATCAGCCAGTTTAATAGAAACCGGCTGACTTTCCTGCCCAAGCCTGTCCAACAGAAGCCGTCTGAAAAGGCATGCTGGAAAACCAGCATCCAATCAGCATCCAATCTGTCCGGGCAGCCAGTGGCTGCGAGCACTGACCGATGTGGTCTGGCGGAGAAGGGGATCTGAACACAATAGTTCAGCGGAGAGATCGCTGTGCTCACATCAGACAGTACAGCAGCTCCTGCTGAGCTCTTCAGTTTTTTTCATTCAGCACACTGGGTTGAACGGAAAAAAAAATGATAGTGTGTACCAGGCATTAGACTTACATTGCTAGCTGTAATATTGTGATAGAGGGTCGTACAACTCTGCACCTCTACCTTTCAGAAAAGTCTTGCCTTTTTTTTTACAGAATGCAAGGTGTTCTGTGATTGACGGAAGGGAAATTGGGATGTTTATCCACACCTCCTCCAATGACAGAATGACTTTCATAGTGTGGAAAGAATGGAAGACTTTTCTGTATGTAGGCGATACAGAATGAGGGACCCATCTATGTATATCAGCCCAATGTGTAAGTCTCAGCAATGGGCTTGCTGTGTGTAGGGACTTGTAAATGCCTGGGTTGCTGATATATTGTGTGCACTTTCTGTCTTTGGGTTGTTGGGTTGACAACCCCAGAAGGTGGAAGTGGAGAGAAAGTCTGAGGCCCCATGTCAAAGCTGCTCCTAAATCCAGGTCAGAAGTGATTAATAGGCAAGTGCTCCTATGTTTCTTAGTGCACAATTGTTGCCCATAGCTTCTTATACAGTGCTGTTCAAAAGTTTTAGACAGGTGTGCAAAATGCTGTAAAGTAGGAATGCTTTCAGAAATAGAAGTGTTAATTGCTTATTTTTATCAATTAACAAAATAGAAAGTAAATGAACAGAAGAGAAATCCAAATCAAATTAATATTTGATGTGACTTCCCTTTGCCTTCAAAACAGCATTAATTCTTCTAGGTACATTTTCACACAGTTTGTGAAGGAACTCGGCAAGTCGGTTGTTCCAAACATCTTTTAGAACTAACCACAGATCTTCTATGGATGTAGGCTGCCTCAGATCCGTCTGTCTATTCATGTAATCCCAGACAGACTCAATGATGTTGAAATCAGGACTTTGTGGGGGCCAGACCATCACTTCCAGGACTCTTTGTTCTTCTTTACACTGAATATAGTTCTTAATGACATTGGCTGTATAATTGGGGTTGTTGTCCTACTGCAGAATAATTTTGAAGCCAATCACACACATTTCCTGATGGTATGTCATAATGGATAAGTACAGTATCTGCCTGTATTTCTCAGCAATGAGGACATCATTGATCCTGACTAAATCTCCAACTCTATTTGCAGAAATGCAGCTCCAAACTTGCAAGGAACCTTCACCATGCTTCACTATTACCAGCAGACACACATTTTTGTACCGCTCTCCATCTTTTTAGTGAAGAAACTGCCTCCTGGTACAGCCAAATATTTCAAATTTTGACTCATCAGTCCAGAGCACCTGCTGCCATTTGTCTGCACCCCAGTTCATACGTTTTCATGCATAGTTGAGTTGTTTAGCCTTGTTTTCACATCGGAAGTATTGCTTTTTGGCTGCAATTCTGCCATGAAGACCACTTTGGGCCAGACTTCTCTGGACAGTAGAAGGGTGCACCTGGATCCCACTGGTTTCCAGCAGTTCTGTCCTGATGGCACTGCTGGAAATCTACTGATGTTGAAAGGCAGTAAGCATGATATGCCTTTCATCTGCTGCATTACGTTTTCTTGGCCGATCAATACATCTATGGTCTTCAACTCTTCCCTTTTCATTGTGCTTCTTCAAAGGAACTTGGACAACACATCTTGACTGTGTTTCAACTTACATATGAAATTGATGATTATTAGCACCTGCTTGGTATAACTGGTTATCATATACCTGACTCTAATCTTACAAAATCCCTGACTTTGGGCAAGTGTACAAAGTGTGCAAGTGTAAGAATTGATGATGGTTTGAAGCCAAAGGATAATCACACCAAATATTGATTTATCTTCTGTTTGCTCACTTTGCATTTTGTAAATTAATAAAAATAAACAATTAGAAATATATATTTTTGAAATCATTCTTACTTTACAGCACTTCTTCACACCTGCCTAAGACTTTTGTATATATATATATATATATATATATATATATATATAATTTTCTGCACTTCTTTATATGTTTTCCCCTCTCCAATCAACTTTTTACTCAAGGTACGCTGTTATTCTCAACAATGTCTGGAACGACCCATTTTCCTCAGAATTTCAGAGAGAAATGCACTGTAACCAGCATGTACAACATTTGCTGCCTTCCTTCCTTAAATAGGGGCAATAATTGCCACATGTTTTTCAAAGAATGAATGACCTCACTAATAGAACTCCACACTGCTATTATTTTGAACATGCCCCTTTCAATTAGTGATTCAATTACACAGAATCAGCAGCATGCATGTCATGACTGTTGGGTCTGTTGGATTTCTATTACTCTACTACACCTGCTAGTAAATTATTTGCCATGTAGAAATATCATTTCTACCAAAAACAGTGATGTCTTACTGCTATTATTTTGAACACAACTGTATGTATATATATATATATATATATATATATATATATATATATATACCTGTATTGGACAAAAGTATGAAAACACCAGGTAAAAGAACAAAATCGTTACCTAATAATGGTGTTGAAACACCTTTGGCTAGATTTGATTTGGGTCCCCCTATGCTCTGCTTGGCCAGGCAACAAGTATTTAACACTCTTTGCACACTGGAGTCGTTAAACAGTCCTTGAGCTTGGTTTTGTGATTATTTTAAGGGGTTAAACTTGGATAGGGTCTAGGGCACAGGTGTCAAACTGGACGCCCTCCAGCTGTTGCCAAACTACAAGTCCCATGAGGCATTGCAAGATTGACAGTTACAAACATGACTCCCAAAGGCAGAGACATGATGGGACTTGTAGTTTTGCAACAGTTGGAGGGCCACCAGTTTGACACCCCTTGTCTAGGAGTATATGTGATGCCTGAAAAACTGTAAAACATGAGAACAACTCCTTAGCAACTATGTAAAAAAATTTGGATTTGCAACAGTCTTTCTTTAACAAGCACTAAACCCCTTCGGTGTACCTCCTTAGACCCTGGATGATTCCTCCTCTTCACCCAACTGCACTGAGGGTATTCCATGGACAAGGGGGCCCAATAGTTGTTAGTTGAGAACAGTTCCAGATGAGAAGCTAATTGGGTCTTGCACCTGACTGCCCTCTCCCCTTATCTGGCCAAGAGGGTGTAAGAGTACTCATACTGTCCTGTCCTTGGTGGGCTGTTGGCTGCCTTCAGGCCTTACACTGGCCTGGCTCCTTCCATGCTACACAGGCTGTTTCCCCCCAGGAGATGTTAAGGCAGTGGAGATAATCTTTTTAGCAACCTGCCTGTAGGTTGGCTCCCCTCCCAGGCTCCACACTACAGCCTTTCTCAATTAATCTTCTGCGACTGCACACCTCCCCCCAGGCTCTGCCACATTTGAGGGTTGCCCTGGTCACCATGCCCGGCCTCCTAGCAGGGGATGGCCAAGGTCCCTCAAACATGCAGATCTGGGCCTCTCCTAATCCACCCTTCCTCCAGAAAGCTCCCAGGTTTCTGGAATGGTAGGAGGGCCGCAGAATCCCTTACCTGTTAGAGCCACCCAGCCTGGCCTAAGGTGAACTCCTGCCTCACTCCCAGGCTGACTCATCCCCAGACTCTAACTAAAAAAACTCTAAACCAAAAATCTAACTAACCTGGAAGGTGTTACACATAATATATATAATACAGTGCGCATATATGTGTGTGTATATATATATATATATATATATATATATATATATAATGACAGGGCAAGGCTCTGTAATGGTAAGAATTTAGTGAGCATGTAACAAATTTGTGTAAAACTGACACTGGATTTTCAAGGGTGCAATTTTGATAAGTTCTGGCATTTGTATAGTGAACGGAGAAAGCTGTGCTATTTGTTTTCTCCATATTTGGTAGTTTTGGATCAGGGTCAGGAACCTGAAGGTTCCAAAGTGTATTGGGCTGGACGGAACCTTCAATCCAGTGTCCAGGCTTTGCTTGGCTCTTGCAGCCTGTGTGAGTGGAGACAGATCTGGGCATAGCTCTGGGAAGTTGGAGTTGCAGTTCCTGCAGCCAGGAGAGAGGTGTAGTCCTGTTTAGACACTAAGGCCATCTAGTTGATACAGCATTCCATGTGGGAGAGGTTCCAGGACAGTGAACTGAGAGAGCTGGGCCAGCTGAGAGAGTTTGGGAGACTGCAATAGTTTGAAGACTAGAGCTGAGGCAACTGGGAGAGAGTCCAGGGGGCTAGAGGAATCTGTGATTCTTGCAGGAATGAGAGAGCCTGGAGTATCGTGAGAACCTCTGTCAAGAGGCTAAGAGTAGGCCTGTGCAGTGGAGTACTGCGGCCGAGGCTGAGTAAGCCTTAAGAGCCAGGTAGTTTGGTGTTTTCTATTGTTTGCATGGGAAACTTTATGCTGTATGGACTTTCTGCTTTACATTTGTCTTTTAATAAAAGTGGGCTACTAGGCCCTTAACTTAAGTATGGACTGATGTGAACTCAGAAAAACACATCTACCACTAGAGCTAACTCCCCCTATATCACAGTATCTAAAAACTGGTGGCAGAAGCATGCCTGCCTATTTGTTGTTATCTTGCTTGCACTACACCAGATAATTAAAGACTGTGATATGGTGTGCTTATGTAATGGTCACCTTGCTGTATGTTAGCAGGTGAACATGTTTATTGTGATAAAGTTAATATACAGCTCCTGTTATTTTAGTTAACCCTGTCCCTTTTGATCTGGGATTCTTTAGCTAGTTGTAGCTTAAGGCTCGATAACCAGTATAAGCTAGAGCCAGGTTAGACATGTGATGGTCACTTCTGGTAATTAGTGGTGCGGTTGCATGACAGATTAGAAACTACTAAGGACTAAGACACAGAGCATATAGACAACTCGGAGTTCCAGTGTTACACCACAGATTCTGCTGGTGAGAAGCTGTATTCTAGGCTGGTTGGACAATGGTTGGAGGATCTCCCCATCACCACTGATCTTGCTTTCAGGTCTCTGACACAAAGACAGACTCGACATCATGATTATCCTCAGAGGCTCCTGCAACTGAACTTTGCTGCAACATTCATCTGAAAGTATATTAGTTAATAATGACAAATACCCAAGTATATGTGCACTTTTTAACCTCCTTAGCGGTATTCCCGAGTGTAGCTCGGGGTAACATTTCAGTACCAAGAGCGGTAACCCCGAGCTACACTCTGGAATACCATGCGGCACTGCTCTGGCATTTGTTCTTCGCTTACCTTACCCTGCGCTCCCACGATGTGTCCCCTGCAGCGTCCCCGGCCATCTCCTTCGGCCGATGCCGGCGTCCGGCTTCTGTGTCCTGTCCCCGTGACGTCGGGACGTACGGGCGCCACCGGCGGCGGGAAATTTAAAAATTTTAAATAATGTCTTTTTTTTTTCTCACATTTTACATAGTAAAACATTGCTGTCTCAACCAATTTCACATACATTTTGTCCCTAGTGCTTTGTCCTGCGCCCCGCCTGCATTTTGTCTGTTCTTTCTGCCTGGAAACTGAGAAACGTCCATGGCGTCCAAAAAGTGTCCCTTTAGGTCCAAAGCGGTTTAGATCAGCTAGAGAACAGCGATAGTAAATCAGAACCACTTGCAGAATTGAGTGATAATGATTTGTGGGGAAATTCCTCATCAGACACTGAAAACGATTTTGCGACTTTGCTCAGCAATGTGCGAACGTATTATGGCGCTATATTTCAAATTTCAGTGTTTTTGGTTTGATTATATTATTGAATTAAATGTATTATTATTATATTATTATTTTTTATGATTATTTCTTAAATTATAATTAATGATTTTGTGTTTCAAATTTTATCATACCCGGGATGTTTACTAGACTCTTGTTCGGACAGATTTCAGTGAGTTATTCCTAAATATTACAGCCTACAATAAAAAAACTACATATTTCCATGCAAAATAATGGTACCGCTTTCAGCACCAAAAATCTGAAATAATCATACCGCTACGGAGGTTAATCAGAGTATAGCATCAAGTCAGTTAAACTCCTGGGATATTGATCTGGTCAGTTAAGTAGTAGAGGGGGTTGTTAATCAGTTTCAGCTGCTTTGGTGTTAATAAAATTAACAACAGGTGCACTAGATGGGAAACAATAAGAGGACCCTCAAACAGGAATGATTGTTCAGGTGGAGGCCAATTAAATTTTTTTCCCTACTCATCTTTCTGACTGTTTTTCACTAGTTTTGAATTTGGCTAGGGTCAGTGTCACTACTGGTAGCATAAGGCGATACTTGGACCCTACAGAAGTTGCACAGGTAGTCCAACTCCTCCAGGATGGTACATCAATACGTGCCATTGCCAGAAGGTTTGCTGTATCTCCCAGCACAGTCTCAAGAGCATGGAGGAGATTCCAGGAGACAGGCAGTTACTCTAGGAGAGCTGGACAGGGCCATAGAAGGCCCTTAACCCATCAGCAGGATCGGTATCTGCTCCTTTGTGCAAGAAGGAACAGGATGAGCACTGCCAGAGCCCTACAAAATAACTTCCAGCAGGCCACTGGTGTGAATGTCTCTGACCAAACAATCAGAAACAGACTTCATGAGGGTGGTCTGAGGGCCCGACATCCTCTAGTGGGCCCTTTGCTCACTGCCCGGCACCATAGAGCTCAATTGGCATTTGCCATTGAACACCAGAATTAGCAGGTTCGCCACTGGTGCCCTGTGCTTTTCACAGATGAGAGCAGGTTCACCCTGAGCACATGTGACAGATATGTAGGGTCTGGAGAAGTGGCGGAAAATGTTATGCTACCTCTAACATCGTTCAGCATGTCCGTTTTGGTGGTGGGTCAGTGATGGTCTGGGGAGGCATATCCATGGAGGGACGCACAGACCTCTACAGGCTAGACAATGGCACCCTGACTGCCACTGGGTATTGGGATGAAATCCTTGGACCCATTGCAGTGGGTCCAGGGTTCCTCCTGGTGCATGACAATGCCTGTCCTCATGCGGTGAGAGTATGCAGGCAGTTCCCAGAGGATGAAGGAATTGATACCACTGAATGGCCCCCTGCTTGCCTGAACTAAATCCAATAGAACACCTCTGGGATATCATGTTTCAGTCCATCTAATGCCACCAGGTTGCACCTCAGATTGTCCAGGAGCTCAGTGATGCCCTGGTCTAGATTTGGGAGGAAATACCCCAGGACACCATCCGTTGTCTTATTAGGAGCATGCTCCAACGTTGTCAGGCATGCATAGGAGCACATGGGGGCCATACAAACAACTGAGTACCATTTTGAGTTGCTGCAATGGACTAGCCTGCTGCATCATTTTTTCACTTTGATTTTCGGGGTGTCTTTGAATTCAGTCCTCTGTAGGTTGATAATTTTCACTTCCATCAAACAATGGGGCATCCTAACACATTACCTAGTCCATATCAGTATAGATATCCAGCATGAAATTTTTCCCCATTGAGATCTGATGTATTTTTAAAGTGTTACATTAATTTTTTTGAGCAGTGTAAATTTGTTTTGGCTGGAGTTTAGCTTTAACCAGGCAGATATTCTGCAACAGGGACACAGACAGCAATAAAAGCTGAAAGGGGTTCTAGCTTCCCCTTACTCTACATAAAAAGTAATAATAAGCTATACATTAAAGAATATATCAACTCAACATTCTATGTTCCTCATATGGGCCTTCTGTACCATGTACTTGTATGAAAAAGTATCATGTTCTCTTTGTATTGCTTCCTGTGTATGAAATACTTAGTCCCTCTTATAGGTCCAGATTCCTCTGTTTCTTCTCAGTTGTTTCTGTTTTTGGTCTGATGCACTATTTTACTATTGTAACCTGGAGTGTAGCTGATAACTGCTGCAGAATGTCTTCCTTTGCTGCTGCTGTATTATCCTTCTGTAGTGTTGACAGGGTTAAACTGAATATTCATTATGCAGAAGTGCAGCAGTCATCTTTAAGGAGACCACTTTGCAATGCTCATCTATGGAGTGTCTCCAGTGCAGGAGGAAGCTATTTTGGCTAGGTCTTGATTTATCCTCGAGGATTGTGGCAGTTAGGGGATTGGCTGATTCAACAAAACAAGGAAGAAGTGTCTGTATTTACTTTTATACCCTGCAGCCTGCAGTCAAAAAGGTAGCAGGGAGTCAGAAAAAGAGACTGGGCTGCTGGCTAAACAGAACCAAGTCAAAGCTGACTGTCTCAGCAGGGTTGAAAGAGTGAAATTACAGCAACTTGTTTCTTGTCCAAAGAAATGTTTTTTGACCAAAGGTGTTCTTCTGTATTAAACCTATTCTTCAACCTCCGAAATGTTGCTTTAGTTATGTTGAAAAAGTAGCAAAGAGAAAAACAGTTGTAAGGAGAAACTCGTGTCGTTTTAACAACTCGTTTTTTCAATATTTCTTAGTCCCTGCAACAGAGGGCATGGCAGGGAAGAGGAGCCTTGACCCATACACTTTTGTATTAAACTGAAGTCTAGGCACATATAAAAGACACAAATTAATGCAACACTGAAAATATGAATGCATCATTAAGTGTATTATTTTAAATGCAAGCAGTGTAAGTACCTGCATTTCACCTGGAGTCTCTGTTCAGAAAGAAGCAGCACAAGGAGCCAATCAGTTCATGTTCTGAAAAGAAACAAGCTGATAGGAGGAGAAAGCAGAGTGACAGAAAAATTATCTCATCACTGTGCTGCTTCTCATTTCACTCTCCAGCCACAGACTGGGGTGGGCCCAGGATTACATCTCAGTGGCAGAAAAAAGAACTGTGGGGGGAAATCTCTGGGTTGAAAGTGAATATTGCAATACTGCAAATAAACTGATTTGTTATTTCATTTTTTATTAGGCTATTCATTTTTTCTATTCAGTTTTGGCTGAATTTTGGCTTTAAAAGGTGCTCCTTTTTTCTCATCTCAGAAAGCTTTAAACAGCAAACAAATGAATCCCATAAGATTTTATTTCAGATGAATATTGAATTGCAGTAACCAAATCACATATATCACATATATCACATAACAAGTGCACAATAGTTTGTGTTCAGTAGTTGCCCCAAGTTACTATGCTGCCCGGTGATCTGGATACCCCTCTGTGGCATTTAGAACAACCATGGAGGGCACATTTCTCACATCCCAATCATAGCTGTCCTCCTGGACAATGCCATTTAGAAGTCCATAGCAGCAGTAAATATTTAAACCTAAACTTTTCACAAAAGTGCTTAGCAATCAGCACGGGGAAGCTTTGTTAGGGTAAATTCCTGTATCTGCCAGGGTTTTCCAGCTTTGAAATGCAAACTCAGCTCTGAGAGCAGGTATTGTCCTTTATTGTAAAGGAGCACATTTGATTGCTATCAGGCTGCATGAGAAGGAAGTTAAAACATAAAGTATCTAATTACCTGCACTTGTTTCAACTTCTTTAAGATCACAAACAGATCCATTCCATTTATAGAGTGTAGAGTTATTTTTGTTGTGATTGTTTTTCTTAAAGAGCTTTGAGTACAGTAAGACAAAAACACAAGGTTTCAATGTTCTAAAAATTCCCAGAGTAGTTGTAGTAATGGAATTGTAGGTCTGCAATTCTACCAGCATCTAGTTTAACCACTTCAAGTCCAGACACTTTTACCCCCTTCCTGCCCAGGCCAATATTCAGCTTTCAGTACTATCACACTTTGAATGACAATTGCGCGGTCATGCAACACTGTACCCATATGAATTTTTTTAGCATTTTTTGAGACAGATAACACTTTATTTTGGTGGTATTTATTCACCAATGGATTTTTTTTTTGCTATATAAATGAAAAATTCCAAAAAAAAGTGCTTTTGAAAAAAAGTACTTTTCTTATAAAATGTTGCAAATAAATAATATTTCTTCATGAATCTTTGCCAAAATGTATTCAGCTATCTTTTTAGTAAATAAAAACAAAAAAAACAAATTAGTTTATAACCAAAAATTATAATTTAAAATTTTTTTTTTTACATCTTTATTTTATTTTTTTATATTATTATGTATGTTTTTTTTAACATACTGTCACCCTAGCAGTACAGTGTCACCATAGCACTACTTTTGGGGGGTGATGAAGATTTTTTTTACACTTAGTGCTTTTACACCCATAAAAGCAATAATTTTTCCTTTTTCTCTGGCTGCATTCTTGCAGCCATTGAGAAATACTGCACGAGCTGTGATTGGGCACAGCTTGTCACATGGTAAAAGGCTGTTGTGAATAGCCTTGTACCATGTGACCTCTGTGATCATTAACAGATTTCACTAGTAGTAAGCAATGATGCCAGCAAGTGACATCTTGTTTACTACTATTCATGTGATCACTGGTTGGCCAATCAGTGATCGCATGAATCGGGACCTCACACAGAGGTCCCGTACAGCAATCAGTGTGCCACTGTGTCCGAAGGACACAGCGGGGCACTGGATCACTGTGCTGTGCGCTCCCAGGGAGCGCGCACAGGCAGTGAATGCGGATGACATTTAGAAATGTCAACCCGCTCCGGCACTGCTTCCGTCTGGCCGTTTATGTACATGGGAAGTGGTTAAAGAAAAAAAAAATTTTTTTTTGTAACTACACAATTTGAATTCTTACCACTTCCCCTCTGGAGCAATTTTTTTTATTTTTTACACACATTAAAGTCTGTGGTTTTGGCTGAAAATATAATCTTTTTTTTGAAAGCAGAGATCTTGTAGAACAGGGGTAGGCAACCTTCGGCACTAGTGCTGGAGGTGGCACGCAACAGCTTCAAGGACAGCACCCAAGGGGAGCCCTGGGAGACTCATCTCCCAAACAATAAAGCTGGCCAGCAGCTGCATACAGAAGCAGCACCTGCCCACCTCTATTCCTGCTGGTGTCGGTTCCTGCATTGCTTTCTCCACACTGAAGCTGTGTCAAGTCAAATTCCCCAGGCTGCTTGTTCTCACTTTGAAAGGGTAATTATATTCAGTATTTGTTTTCCTCTGTGGTACCTGCCCTCCATCTGAACATTTCTCTTTCTTAGCATCCATGCACCTGGCTCAGCTTGGAGGGGAGACAGCCAGAGGGGTTTAGCTTCAAATAGCTATTAACCTCTTCCACAGCAATCTTCTATGAGTAACAAGTGCAGGAATTGGAGTGGGCTGAGGTGTGAAAGAGCATTAATTAGGTGATCAGATGTGTGAAGGTACAGGGATGGAGGTGATCTGAGGTTTGAAAGTGCAGTAATTGTGGTGATATGAGCTGTAAGGGTGCAGGAACGGGAGATGATCAGAGGTGTAAAGGTGCAGGTATTTGCGTGATCTGAGGTGAGCAAATGCAGGAATTGGGACTGATCTGAGGCCTAAAGAAACAGAAATTGGGTCTGATCTGGGTTGTAAAAATGCAGGAATTAGGATGAACTGAGGTCAAGAGGTGCAGAAATTGGGACTAATCTGAGGCTTGGTGGTGCAGGAATTAGGGCTAATCTGAGGTCTGGAGGTGCAGGAATTGGGGCTGATCTGAGGTTTGGTGATGCAGGAATTGGGGTGATCTGAGGTGTGAAGGTGTAGGAATTGTGATAAGAGATCTGGGGGTTCAAGTATTGGGGCTTAGTTGAGGCCCGAAGGAGCAGCAAATGGGGCTGATCTGAGGCCTGGATGCACAGGAATTGTCACTAGAGAATGGGGAGTCAAGGTGCAGGAATTAGGGCTGATCTGAGGCCTGGAGGTGCAGGAATTGGGGCTGATCTGAGGTGTGAAGGTACAGGATTTGGGGTGAGATGAAGTGTGAAGGTGCAGGAATTGGGGTGATGTGAGCTTTAAGGGTGCAATAATTGGAGATGATCAGAGGCGTAAAGATGCAGATATTTGCATGATCTGAGCTATGGAAATACTGGGATTCTGACTAATTTGAGGCCTGAAGGGACAGGAACTGGGGCTAATCTGAGTTGTAAAAATGCAGGAATTGGGGTGAGCTGAGGTCCGGAGGTGCACAAATTGGGTAACCTGAGGTGTGATGGCACAGATATTGGGACTGACATGAGGTGTGAAGGTGCAGGAATTGAAGTGATGGGAGATATAAAGGTGCAGGGATTGGGATGATCTGAGGTGTGAAGGTGCACTAACTGGGGCTGATCTGAGGTCTGGAGGTGCAGGAATTGGGACTGATCTAAGGTGTGAAGGTGCAGGATTTGGGGCCGATCTGAAGTGTGAAAGTACAGGAATTGGAGTGATCTGGGGTGTAAAGGTGCAGGGATTGGGATGATCTGATGGGTGAAGGTGCAGGATTTGAGGTGATCTGAGGTGTGAAAGTGCAGGAATTGAGGCTTTATTTGAGGCCTGGAGATGAAAGAATTGGAGCTGATCTGAGGTCTGGAGGTGCAGGAATTGGGGTGATCTGGGGTGTGAAAGTACAGGAATCTTAGCTAATCTTAAGTGTAAAGGTGAAGGAATTGGGACTGATCTGAGGCCTGAAGAAATAGGAATTAGGACTGTCTGGGGTGTGAAGGTGCAGGAATTGGGTCTGATCTGGGGTGTGAAACTGCAGAAACTGGAGCTGATCTGAGGCCTGAAGAAACACGAAGTGGGCCTGATCTGGGGTGCAAAAGTGCAATATGTGGGGTGATCAGAGGTGTGAAGTTGCAGGAATTGGGCTAATCTGAGGTGTAAAGGAGCAGGAATCAGGGCTGATCTGGGGTGTGAAAGTGCAGGTAATGGAGTTGTAAGGGGCCGCCTGGCGGTACCACTAGCACTCCACTGAATAGGCGTCCCCAGCGCACGGAATCTAAGTCCCAGGGTGCTTGTTCACCAGAGCCCCTGATGGTGGGGATGGACTTGGAGCTCCCCGAGACCAGGTCGTGACTACTGGGTGCGTCCGTCAGTGGTAGTAGTATGCGCCAAGGGCTCCCACGGGGAAGAGTCTGATGTGAGGAGGTCAGAAGACCCCACTGCAAGGGATGGATGGATGGATGGATGAGCAAGGTCAGACGGGCCGGGTCGGTAACAGAGAGGACGGCAAGGTACAAGGCAGCGGGCATAGAATGGTCGGGTCACACGCCAGGTCAGCAACAGCAGGTCAAATCCAATCAGGGGCATTCAGGAGAGAGGTCAGGCAAAGCAAGGGTCAGAACAGGAGAAAGCAGCAAGGTCAGGTATAATCCTGGTCAAAACTTACAAAGGGTACAGGTTCACAGGTTCACAGGATGCAGGGAAGACCAGAAGGCACTGAATGACAGCTCAGGGCCATTTAAATATCCCGCCCTGCGCTGCCATTGGTGCCCAGCGGGCGGCCGCGGCTTCTACTGCGCATGCGCGAACTCGAACGCCGCGGCCGGCCCGGACCTAGTGCCCGTGTCCCTGCACAGGGCGGTGCACTGCGCCTGCGCCGGGACCATCGCGGCAGGGATCGAGGAGATCCCTGACATTGCCCCCCCCCCTACGGGCAGCCTCCGGATGCCCACCCGATCTCTCCACCACGGGTGATCGCGAAAAAACCTCCGGACAAGTCTGGGTGCATGGACATTATGGGCTGGTTCCCAAGAATTGTCCTCAGGGCCATAGCCCTTCCATTTGATAAGGAATTGGGTCTGGCCTCCCCTCCTTCGACACTTCAGGATTGTTTCAACCTCAAATTCTTCTTCTCCCTCGACCGTTACCGCTTCCGGGGGTCTAGATTCCCGGTCAGGGAAGGCATCTGGGACCACTGGCTTCAGCAGGGACACATGGAAGACTGGGTGGATCTTGAGCGTGTCAGGGAGGACGAGTTCGTAGGCTACTTTGTTAACCATCCGTTTAATGCGGAAGGGGCCTATAAATTTGGGTCCCAATTTCTTTGACGGGCAAAGCATCTTTAAATTGGACGTCGCCAGCCAAACCTTCTCCCCAGGCCGCAATACCAGATCTCCTCTCCGTTTCCTGTTGAATGCTTTCCTGTAGTCTTCCTGGGCCCGACTGATGGCCTCTTGAAGCTTCTTATTGTTCGCGGCGAAAAACGTTACCACATCTTGCGTTGCAGGTACTGGGCATTCCGAGACCAAATCCGGGAGGAAGACTGGGTGAAAGCCATAGTTGGCAAAGAACGGGGACTGTCCTGTCGCTGAGTGGCGGGCGTTGTTGTACGCAAATTCTGCTAGAGGTAGAAGTGGCATCCAGTCATCTTGAGTAAACGAAGTATAGCATCTTAAGTATTGCTCTAAGGTCTGATTGGTCCTTTCGGTTTGACCGTTAGTTTGAGGGTGGAACGCAGAGGAGAGAGACAATTTGATGTCCAGGGCTTTGCACAGTGCTCTCCAAAATCTTGACGTGAACTGGACCCCCCGGTCCGAGACAATGTCTTCGGGGACCCCATGCAACCTTACTACCTCACGAATGAAGACTCGTGCGGTCTCGGCCGCCGAGGGGGTTTTCTTCAACGGGATGAAGTGGGCCATCTTCGACAAGCGGTCCACGACCACCAGGATTGCCGTGTGGTCTAGGGATGGCGGAAGCTCGACTATAAAGTCTAATGAGATCTTTTGCCAAGGCCGTTCAGGAATAGGTAAGGGTCGCAGCAGACCCCAAACCTTGTTTCTTGCTGGTTTGTTCCTCTGGCAGGTGACACAGGACCTTACATAGCCCCTACAATCCTTAGCCATGTCTGGCCACCAGAATGAGCGTCGGAGAAGTTCCAGGGTCTTTTCTGGGCCAAAGTGCCCCGCCATCGGGTGGTCATGGCAATGCCCCAAGACCAGGGTTCGGGCTTCTTCCAGCACCACAATTCGATCTTCCCTCCATAGGAGTCCCCCCTTGTTCTGGAGCGGTCCTCCGCCTGGGGTAGAGAAGTTTGTGGATGCCTCCATTAGCCTGGAACGAAGGTCCGATTGAAGGGCCAAGAAGTTACCCGAGGACAGGATGGTGTCGGGTACTTGGATCTCCTTGGCGTCTTCGTACATCCGTGATAACGCATCCAGCATAGTGTTCTTTGATCCAGGCCGGTACGTAATGTGGAAGTTGAATCTTGAAAAGAATAGTGCCCATCTCGCCTGTCGCGGGCGTAGACGCTTGGCGGTTCTCAGATATTCTAAGTTCTTGTGGTCAGTAAATATTAAGATGGGGTGCACCGCACCTTCCAGTAGGTACCTCCATTCCTCTAACGCCGTTTTGATCGCTAGTAGCTCTCGATCACCGATATCATAGTTCCTCTCCGCTGGGGTAAGCTTCCGTGAGAAGAAAGCCACAGGATGGAGCAGTTCCTTGGTGCCTTTTCGTTGGGAGAGGATGGAGCCTACCGCATTCTCCGATGCATCTACCTCCAAGATATAGGGCAGGGTGGCGTCTGGGTGACCCAAAATGGGTGCCGAAGTGAACAGCTTCTTCAAGGCTTCGAAAGCTCCCTGCGCTTCTGGTGTCCATCTGAACCGGGTTCCCAGCTTGGTTAGCTGAGTAATGGGGGAGACCAGACCCGAGAAGTTCTTGATGAACTTCCGGTAAAAATTTGCAAAACCGACGAATCGTTGGACGCCTTTCCTGTCTGTGGGTTCAGGCCAATCCAGTATTGCTGCGACCTTCTGGGGATCCATCACGACCCCCACGGTGGAGATAATCAGGCCCAAGAAGGCAATGCTGGATTGTTCAAAACAACATTTCTCTGCCTTGGTGTACAACCCATGCTGCCGCAATCGCCCCAATACCTTTGCTACATGTATTCTGTGTTCCCCCAAAGACGGGGAGAAAATCAGAATGTCGTCTAAATAAACGATAACAAAGACATCCAAAAAGTCCCTAAAAATATCATTCACAAAGTGTTGAAACGTGGCCGGAGCATTACACAGCCCAAACGGCATGACCATATATTCAAAATGGCCGAAGCGGGTGCGGAAGTCCGTCTTCCACTCGTCCCCCTCCCTTATGCGAATCAAGTTGTACGCCCCCCTCAGATCCAGCTTGGTAAAAACCACTGCTGACTTTAAACTTTGGAACAGCTCTGGTACTAACGGTAGTGGGTAACGGTTTTTTATCGTGACCCTGTTCAATTCCCTGTAATCGATACACGGCCTTAAGGTTTTGTCTTTCTTTTCAACAAAGAAAATTCCCGCCCCGCCGGTGAAGTGGAGTGGCGGATGAACCCCTTCTGGAGGCTGTCCTCGATATACTCCTTTAGGGCCCCCAATTCGGGCTCTGAAAGGGGGAAGATTCGCCCAAAAGGAATTTCTGAGCCGGGTAACAGGTCAACGGGACAGTCATAAGGGCGGTGGGGGGGTAGAGTATCGGCTCCCCGTTTGCTGAACACATCTAGAAACCCATGGTAGACTGCAGGGATTACTTGTTTTAATTCAGCTTCCCCCTCAGAGCACAGGAGGATTTGGGGGGCCCCCGGGCCCGAAGTGCGGCAGTATACCCGACAGTATGGGGAAGGGAATGTGATTACTCCGGTCTCCCAGTCAATCTGGGGGTTATGGGCCCGTAACCATGGGAGCCCCAGAATGACTGGGAAGAGGGGTGAAGCTATAGCATCCAGGCGGAGGAGTTCCTGGTGCTGGCCGGCAATGACAGTGGTGATGGAGGGGGTTTCCTGGTTCACTACCCCCGATTTTATTCGCGAACCGTCGGCCAAATAAATATTGAACCCCTTCTGTTTCAATTGGAGAGGAATACCCTGTTGGTGAGCAAAATTAATATCCAAGAAGCAGCTGCATGCCCCCGAGTCAATTATGGCCGATACTTCCACGGTCCTTTCTGGAAGCTGAAAGGAAAGGGGTACCACTAAGTATTGGGATGGACCAACATTGCCAATGGATAAGGAAGAAGAGGTGCACTTACTCAGTTTCTGCGGGCAGGATCGTGCCATATGACCAGCTTCGCCACAATAGAGGCACAGGTTCTGGGATCGTCTGCGCTGATGTTCCTCTGGGGATAGTTTAGGCCGTGCCAGGCCGAGTTGCATGGGTTCGGGGTTATCTCCAGGTGGCCGGTTTTGGGTGATTGGCCTAGGTGCTTGACTGGGACCTTGAAATGACCCCCAGGGATTTCCATGACCCTGGCCGGACCTCTCAAACCTGCGTTCCCGCAGTCTACGGTCAATTTTAATGGTCAGTGCTATTAAGTCCTCTAAAGTCTCAGGTACCTCCACCCGGGCGAGCTCATCTTTCAGGCCTTCTGATAGGCCTATACGGAACTGATGCAGGAGTGCGAACTCGTTCCAGCGAGTATCCCCCATCCACCGCCTAAACTCAGATGCGTACTCCTCCGCCGCTCGGCGGCCTTGCCGGAGCGTGTACAGAGTAGCTTCAGCAGAAGCTGCCCGCTGCGGGTCATCATAAAGGATGGCCAGGGTTCACCCTGCAGGAGGGAGATGACGAACCCCACCTTCACGGATTCAGTCACGAAGGTCCGGGGTTGTAGCTCAAAATAGAGGAGACAGGACTCGCGGAATGATCTGAAGCGTGTGCAGTCCCCGTGGAAACGTTCCGGTAAGGGTACTCGGGGTTCAGCCGCTGGGAGTGGTGCGGGTGCCCCAGACACCAGCACAGGGACTGCTACGGCTGGAGGTGCGGGGACCGCGGCCTGTGGGGCAGGAACGGATATAGTGCAGGTCTGGAATTGGGTTTCAATCTGCTGACATCTATCCTGCAGGGCCGATACGGCCTGTGTCAAATTAGACAGGTGCCTGCAGATCTCCTCAAGCGGCGAGGGCCCTCCTCTAGACTCAGTCATGGCCTTCTGGTACTGTAAGGGGCTGCCTGGCGGTACCACTAGCACTCCACTGAATAGGCGTCCCCAGCGCACGGAATCTAAGTCCCAGGGTGCTTGTTCACCAGAGCCCCTGATGGTGGGGATGGACTTGGAGCTCCCCGAGACCAGGTCGTGACTACTGGGTGCGTCCGTCAGTGGTAGTAGTATGCGCCAAGGGCTCCCACGGGGAAGAGTCTGATGTGAGGAGGTCAGAAGACCCCACTGCAAGGGATGGATGGATGAGCAAGGTCAGACGGGCCGGGTCGGTAACAGAGAGGACGGCAAGGTACAAGGCAGCGGGCATAGAATGGTCGGGTCACACGCCAGGTCAGCAACAGCAGGTCAAATCCAATCAGGGGCATTCAGGAGAGAGGTCAGGCAAAGCAAGGGTCAGAACAGGAGAAAGCAGCAAGGTCAGGTATAATCCTGGTCAAAACTTACAAAGGGTACAGGTTCACAGGTTCACAGGATGCAGGGAAGACCAGAAGGCACTGAATGACAGCTCAGGGCCATTTAAATATCCCGCCCTGCGCTGCCATTGGTGCCCAGCGGGCGGCCGCGGCTTCTACTGCGCATGCGCGAACTCGAACGCCGCGGCCGGCCCGGACCTAGTGCCCGTGTCCCTGCACAGGGCGGTGCACTGCGCCTGCGCCGGGACCATCGCGGCAGGGATCGAGGAGATCCCTGACAGGGGTGATCTGAGGGGTAAAGGTGTAGGAATTATTGTGATCTGAGGTGTAAAGGTGCAGGAATGAGGGCTGATCTTGGGTGTGAAAGTGCAGGTAATGGGGTGATCTGAGGGGTAAAGGTGTAGGAATTATTGTGATCTGAGGTGTAAAGGTGCAGGAATGAGGGCTGATTTAGGGTCTGAAGGTTTAGGGATTGAGAGAGAACATTATTAGGGTGACCACTATCACCTCACACTTCATTTCCAACTGTATATTTCACTGAAGTCCTCGGGTGACATATTCTTTTCAACCTTACCATACTTGCCTGACAACACATGTGTTCTGGAAAAGGGGTAAGTTGCCATTTACCTTGAAAGCTCAATGTTTTCTTACTATTATTCAAATAGTTTACAGCATTTACTGTATAAGAATTCCTTTTCGTGATTGGGTGTATAAAGTCGACATTTTCAACTGGCATTCTCAATTTCTTCAAAAACATTTTTTCGGCACACCATGCTCAAAAGGTTGCCTACCCCTGTTGTAGAATAAAAAAAGATGATAGTTCAATTTTTTTTATGTTGCATGATATTTATACAACTTCTTAGAAAATAAAATTCCCCCTACTCCACACTTATGATATAAATGTAACTAAAAAGTGTCAAACCCTATTCTCCTGAAGCGGCAATAAATCTCCCTGAATGATAATATACAATATTGGTGGAGTAAAATACACGACCAAAGTATCCAACTCACCCTTGCAGCACTATGTACACAAAAATAAAGCACAAAAAAAATCAACTCCAACTAAATAATAACAAAATAGGAACAATAAAGCTACCATTCATACAAATAAAATTCATCAGTGTCCATAATAAGTAAAACGTGATACAAAGTGCTCAAGTGATTGTTTTAAACATTCATTAAATAAAGTTTATATTTTTCAAAAAATTAAAAAGTAAATTTTTTTAAATGAATTTTATTTCATGAAAGTTTAAAACAGTCACTTGAGCACTTTGTATCATAGTATATATATATATATAGATATATATTCAACTGTTTATGTTTACTATATTTTAATCTATATTTTCAGAATAAAATACACTGCAACGACTTTTAGTGCGCACAATATAGTACTGTGATTTTTTTGTACAAAATAAAAGATGAGGTTGAGTCAAGTCAATAGATACCAAATGTGTTAGGCCTTAACACTACATGCACTTGCAAGATGGCATGAAATTCTGATACCCACAATTATTCATCGGTGACGCTTCAAAGGCCTTTACAGTGATATTAAACTTTGGTTTAAAAATCTATTCAAGTATGTATTCTTAAAATGGTTCTAAATTCTTAGTTTTTTACCGTAATGCTTTTTTTGCATCAAGGTAAAAAACCTTCCCCAACTAGTCCCTCCAGCCCCCCTAGTACTTATCTGGGCCCCACCTTGATCCAGCGATGTGCACTTTCCTCATTGGCTTAGATACAGCAGTAGGAGTCAGTGTCTTCTGCAGCTGTCAATAACAGCCAGTGAACCAATGAGGAGACAGCAGGGGGTGGGGCCAATTCATGCTCTGTGTGGACACAGAGCAGGCTTCGGGAGAGAGCCTGCACGAGTGCCTGCATAGCAAGCAGCTATGGGGGCACTCGGCCATGGGGAGGAGTCAGGAGCACCGACAGAGGACCCAAAAGAAAAGCATTGGGGCTACTCTGTGCAAACCCATCGCACAGAGTAGATAAGTATAACGTTAATTTTTTTTTAAATAATTTTTTTCCTTTAGAATCAACTTAACAAAAAAAATACCTTCTATTGCTACCAGCCTTCTCCTAATTCCTTCTTTTTCTGTTTGATCTGTTGTGACCAAATTCTTGTTAAAGGTGGGTATGTTTATTTTCCATTGCCTTACTATAAACAAAGCCACCTTCTCTTGCTTGTGAGATATGGACTATGGGATTTGTAGTGTGCTCATGACCACAACTAACAAGCACTGCTAGTTCTTAACAAATGGAAGTGAGGAGGAAAGGGAAAGGTTTGGGACATTACAAAAAGGCAGAAAGATACAGTAAAAAATGATTTAATGAAAAATAGATTAAAGGGCCATTAAGAAGTGGATGTATAGATGATTTTTGGAGAACAGGGATATCATTTAGTGTTACCTGAACTGCAAATGAGGGAACTAGAATTATTTCTCTCACTCCAGTGTGCACAATGACACTTGACATGTGTTGTGCAATTGTTGTTTATGAACATGTGCAAACCCTACATGAGCTGTACATTTTTGGTTACTTTTATTAATTTTAGTTGTAGTGGTACCCCCGTGAAAACTTGAAACTGGGGAGGAGTATAGGGTATGGGATATTCTGATAAATGCAAGTTTCAAAGAAGAGGACACAGACTTCCCTGTCTTGAAAGTAGCACTCCTTGACCCCTGAGACTGGAAGGAAAGGCCAGATTAGGGTTAGCCATATATACAGTCATGGCCGAAATTGTTGGCACCCTTGATATTTTTCCTGAAAATCAAGTATTTCACACAAAAAAGGTATTGCATTAACACATGTTTTGCTATACACATGTTTATTCCCTTTGTATGTATTGGAACAAATATAAAACAGAGGCAGAAAAGCAAATATGACATAATGTCACACAAAACCCCAAAAATGGGCTGGACAAAAGTATTGGCACCCTTAACTTAATATTTGGTTGCACACCCTTTGGAAAACATAACTGAAATCAGTCGCTTCCTATAACCATCAATAAGCTTCTGACACCTCTCACCTGGAATTTTGGACCACTCTTCCTTTGCAAACAGCTCCAGGTCTCTCTTATTGGAAGGACACCTTTTCCCAACAGCAATTTTAAGATCTCTCCACAGGTGTTCAATGGGATTTAGATCTGGGCTCATTGCTGGCCACTTCAGAACTCTCCAGCGCTTCTTTGCCATCCATTTCTGAGTGCTTTTTGACGTATGTTTGGGGTCATTGTCCTGCTGGAAGACCCAGGATCTTGGACGCAAACCCAGCTTTCTGACACTGGGCCCTACAGTGCGACCCAAAATCCTTTGGTAATCCTCAGATTTCATGATGCCTTGCACACAGTCAAGGCACCCAGTGCCAGAGGCAGCAAAACAACCCCAAAACATCATTGAACCTCCACCATATTTTACCGTAGGTACTGTGTTTTGTTCTTTGTAGGCCTCATTCCGTTTTCGGTAAACAGTAGAATGATGTGCTTTACCGAAAAGCTCTATCTTGGTCTCATCTGTCCACAAGACGTTTTCCCAGAAGGCTTTTGGCTTACTCAAGTACATTTTGGCAAACTGTAGTCTTGCTTTTTTATGTCTCTGTGTCAGCAGTGGGGTCCTCCTGGGTCTCCTGCCATAGCGTTTCATTTCATTTAAATGTCGACGGATAGTTCGCGCTGACACTGATGCTCCCTGAGCCTGCAGGACAGCTTGAATGTCTTTGGAACATGTTTGGGGCTGCTTATCCACCATCCGGACTATTCTGCGTTGCAATCTTTCATCAATTTTCCTCATCCGTCCACGACCAGGGAGATTAGCTACAGTGCCATGGGTTGCAAACTTCTTGATAATGTTGCGCACTGTGGACAAAGGCAAATCTAGTTCTCTGGAGATGGACTTGTAACCTTGAGATTGTTGATATTTTGCCACAATTTTGGTTCTCAGGTCCTCAGACAGTTCTCGTCTCCTCTTTCTGTTGTCCATGCTTAGTGTGGCACAGACAGACACACAATGCAAAGGTTAAGTGAACGTCTCTCCTTTTTATCTGCTTTCAGGTGTGATTTCTATATTGCCCACACCTGTTACTTGCCCCAGGTGAGTTTACAGGAGCATCACATGCTTGTAACATTCTTATTTATCCGCAGTTGTGAAAGGGTGCCAATACTTTTGTCCAGCCCATTTTTGGAGGTTTGTGTGACATTATGTCGAATTTGCTTTCTTTCCTCCCTTTTTTTGTTTTGTCCCAATACACACAAAGGGAATAAACATGTGTATAGCAAAACATGTGTTAATGCAATACGTTTCGTGAGAAATACATGATTTCCTGGAGAAATATCAAGGGTGCCAACAATTTCGGCCATGACTGTATATATGCGTGATTTTGCACACCCTGCCACCCTGTAGCACTATTTCTGCTATAGGCCGGTCAGGAAGTGGTTAAAGAAGTGGTTTGTGTTACGGCGCTGCGTTACTTTAACTGACAATTGCGCGGTCATGCAACACTGCACCCAAATTAAATTTACATCCTTTTTTCCCACGAATTGAGCTTTCTTTTGGTGGTATTTGATCGCCTGTGCATTTTTTATTTTTTGTGCACTAAAAATAAAAGTCCAACAATTTTGAGAAAAAAAAATATTTTGTACTTTTTGCTCTTAAACATGTCCAGTAAAAAAAATTTTAAAAATCAAATTTCATCATAAATTTAGGCCAAAATGTATTCTGCGACATGTCTTTGCTAAAAAAAATACTAATAATGGTGGTGATCAGCGACTTATGGTGGCGATCAGCGACTTATAGCGGGACTGCGGCGGACATTCTGACACTGGGGGGAACTGACATGGCATCACTGACATCCCCAGTGACACCAATACAGTGATCAGTGCTAAAAAAAAGCACTGACACTGTACTAATGGCACTGGGCAGGAAGGGGTTAACATGAGGGGCAATCAAAGGGTTAACTGTGTGATGGGAGTTTTTTACTAGGGGGCGGGGGGTGTGTTCTGTGCACAGCCATCCAGAGAAGTGTGCTCAAACCAACAGGGAGGAGGACTGTTGGTAAACAAAGCAGCCCTCCTCCCTGTCGGTGGTAATCTCCAGGCATCGGCAGGTAATCACTGGCCGGGACCCAGTGATTGACACCCGCGGCTACGAATGTTGGCGTATGCGGCTCACGCTCGCCCACTACCCCGTAATGCAAAATGACGTATATATAAGTGAATTTGCACACAGGGGCCAGCCTGTAGCAGTATATCTACTATAGGGCAAATGCATTTGAAATCTAATTGTTTGATTAAGCGGTTAATCAAACAATTAGATTTCAAATGCATTTGTTAAGGGAACTATTTGTTTTCAGAATTTGTTTTGTATCTTTGGCATCTGATTAATTTGGAAGAGTTGGTTCTTAAGGAGCGGGTGGCCACCGTGTCCTTAACAACCATGACTCATCTGCTGCTGATACCCCATCAGCAGAATGCAACCAAAAGAACTGCTGATTAAAAAAAATTAAAAAAAAATCAGCATGGGGGTTCCCCCCAATCAATATTAGGCCTTTCAGGTCTGTTATGGATTTTGAGGGGAACCCCATGCCAAAATGTAAAACAAATGGAATGAGGTCTTACACTTATCCAAGCATGTAGCCCAGCACTTTTCCAAGTATGCAGCGAGTGCCCCTTCCCCCTCCTGAACCATACCATTCTACATTTCCTCAACTTGGGGGGGTGTTTTGGGAGAGAGGGTTTCACCAGAAAGCATCTTGTCCTCATGTTGATGGGGATAAGTGCCTCTTCCCTAAAACCCTGACCGATGGTTGTGGGAGTCTGTGGGCAGGGGGCTTATTGAAATCAGGAAGCCTCCTTTAACCAGGGGGGGCCCAGATCCCGCCCCAACCATATACTGTAAACAAAATGTCAAATGTAAATAAAAACACAGTTTTTTTTGTTGTTTACAAACTGTTTTTTAAAGTAGCCACACACAGGTACAAATAATGAACACCATACAGTCAAAGTCAGTGTACAAAAACTTAAAGCGGAGTTCCACTCACACTGGAAAAAAAATTAAAGTCAGCAGCTACAAAAACTGTAACTGATGACTTTTAAAAAACAGCCACTTACCTGTTCCACAATCCCATTTCACCAGCCATCTGGTGTTCCAGGCATCTTCAGTGTGGGCACCTGGCTGTGACAGCTTGTGGCTTCACAGCCAGGTGCCCACTGCACATACGCGAGTAGCGCTGCGCTTCCTGAATGGCCCCGTAGTCTTCTGGGACCGGTCACATGTCTCAGAAGACTACGAGCAGGGAGGGGTGGAGGACAACTTCAGCTTCCAATCGCCTAGGTGATCGCAGCGGAAGTGGGAGCGGGTCCCCCCTCCAATCCCCAATGGAGCCAATCCTTAATGAGGAGTGGGGGGACCAGCCATTAAAGCGGAACTTCCCCTTTTGGGTGGAGCTCCACTTTAACAGTATATTGCAAGAGAGGCTATATAGCGGAGTGTATACCGCAAAAAGTACAAAAACATTTTGAAATAAAATACCAAAAGAAAAACACAACAATAACCAAAAAGCAATCTGTTAAATACACAAAGACAATTTTTGACAAATGCTTAAACAACCTCAAAAAATAAAGGTCCCCCTAAGTAGTTGGAATGTCAATCACAATGAACGTTGACCCAAGAAAAAAAAAAGCCATTGCCTGCTGAACATGACGTGTCCTGTCCAGGGACACACGCTGAATGACAGGTAAACATGGTGGCAGGGTCACCAAGTGACTGCGGCCCCATGTCTACCTGTTATTGGGTAGACATGACTCTCCACGGGACAAGTAATTTGCTGCATGTATCCCTAGACGTAACACATCGTGTTCAGTGGGCGGCAAGTTTTTTTCTTCTCATGCAAGTTGGCGTTCATCAATGTTAGATGTACCCTCCCGAGGAGTCCAGGTGTGCATTGGAGAAGCCACAGGGGTGCATGTCTGCGCTGAGAAAGACAGAGACCCAAGTCTGATGGCCAGAGCAGCAAGAAGCTGCTATCAATGTGGACATTGTTGGCAAGGGAAAAGACAAGGGTCTAAAGTGGAAGGTCTGAGCAACACTGTGCCTTTTGGTGTGTCCTATGTCATCAGTCTTGGAAGGAAAACTACCATTGGAAAACATCTCATCTGTCCACATAAGGACAAAAAGCTGTTTTAGCCTAATCTTTAGTTAGGCTAAAATTAAGGTGAGCACATAAGAAAATCACATCCAGTTTTTAAATTATTTTCACGGAGTGGACATATTATTGGATTTTTTATGTACATTTTTGGACATTTTTTGGATTATATTTCAACTATTTTCATATATATATATTTTTTATATTAAGTATAGATTTATCACATTCACTTGATGATATTTATTTATATTATTGTATATTTCATCATATTATATTTTTTTGTTGCTTTTGGATCATAGGGTATAATGGATATATAGAGCACATTGCACTTTATATATATAATGAATTTATTTAGTGGAGCGCGGCACATAAATATAATTTTTAGATGTTCTTCAGGGAAACTTTCTTTCTTTTTAATAAATAAATTGTCAAAAATAGTGTTTTTTTACATTTGACACTTTTTTGCAAATGAGTACAAGTACTATGTCTGGGGGCCCCTCAGGGTTGTGGGGAAGAGGCGAATGAGACCTTCAACATGGGGACAAGGTGCTTTGCTGGGGAGCCCCCAATCCCCCCAAAACACCGCCCACGTTCGATTGTCCCCCCCCCCTTTTCTGGCCCATCCCCTAATGTCTCCCCTGTCCTCTTCAAAAGCAAACCAAGCTCAGTACTGTGCTCGGACTACTCTCTACCCGGCTTTCTAGCTGGGATGCTGACAGTTCTGAGCTTTAAAATTACCCCTTTTTGGAAAGTAGGTACCCCAAGATATTTGCTGGGAGGCATGTTAAGACCATGGAAGTTCTTGAAAACTGAAGAAAGAAAACGAAAAATCTATTTTACATTTTTTTTCCATTTTGTCAAAACTTTGTGACAAAAAATCAGCAAAATACTTATCACACCTCTTATCAAATACCATAGAGTATCTCCTTCTAAAAAAAGGGATCATGTGAGGGGAGTTTGTACTATCTTGGCATTTTAGAGTCTCTGAACCTGTGATAGGTAGTCTGGAAGTCAAATGAGGAAGTTACACCGTTTAAAAGCCTGAAGGCGCTCCTTGGTTTTGGGCCCCCGTTCGTGGCTAGACTCCCAAAGAACTCTCACATATATGGTATCACCAAACTCAGGAGAAGTAGCAGAATGCGTTTTGGGGTGTAATGCCATGGATACCCATGACGTTTGAGAGAAATAAAATGCTGACAACTTTGTGTAAAAAAAAAAATGTTTTCATTTTACAAAAACTTGTGGCATAAAATAAGATATTCCAAAGACTCAACATACCTCTCAGCAAATATCTTGGGTGTCTATGTTCCATAAATGAGTAATTTGCTAATGCTATATGGTACTGCTAGTGATACTAATACAGCGATCAGTGAATAAATACTGTACACTGTAGTAATGACACTGGTGACAGGGCAATCAAAGGGTTAACTAGAGGGAAAGAAAAGGGTTAAATGTGCCTAACAAGGTGTATGCAAGTGTAAATATGCTGCTTTCACTCAAGCAGGTCCTACTTCATGAACAAAAATGGCCCAGGGAGAGAAGAACCAGCCAGAACCTGTGTCTGTGTTTGTAAACAAGACACAGAGCTGAGCTGTGATTGGCTACAGCTAATCAGCAGGTTCCCAGCCAAAATCATTGATGACAAACTTGTGCTGTAGCCAATGACAGCGCAGGTCAGCAGGGGGCGCACGCCTGCACACTTCAAGCATGGAAGACAGGCAGTGACATACAGGTATATTGCCCAACCTGTCTGGGCTGCCCATCTGCAATACATCTACTTCAGATGGGCAGCAAGTGGCTAAAAGTGTTCAGTTTCACTATAAGGCGGAACGGATGCAGGCCACCTTTCCTGAAGCTTGTGTTCAATGGGAGTTCAGGCTTCCCCACAGGATGATCTTTGGTCATCTGGTGGAATCCAGTAGAAAGCCCTCTTTTAAGGCTGCAGGGGGTTATGGGTGGGAATACCCACTCTTTATGATGTGCAAGTTCCAACAAGTAACTATACTCTTGAAGCACAGCCCTCCTGGTAGGGGGCATACGAATATTTTATTTTCAAATGAGTATTCTCATTCAGTGCAAGAAACTGTAATATTTATAGCTGCAGTCTGTAACCTGATGCTGTCTGGAAGATGTAGAAAAAAATACCCAAGTATTTCCCACATAGCTCAAGAAGAACAAGTATGTGAACTCTGACACTAGAACACAGATAAGCGTGGGGATTTTATTGGTGTTTTCCCTTATGTTCTCTACTTTTTTTTGGCATTACTTACCTGATGTCCCTCTCTGTTATTCTCCCACTGGCTTCCAGTTAACCAGAAAATGTAATTCAAATTAATTTCCCAACAAAACCAAAATTAGATTCATGGTTCAGTGTATTTCAGAATATTATAACTGAAGAAGTGGCTTGGACAAGCTATGAAACATATTCAGTATTACAGAAAAAGGCTAACTGACGGTAACACTACCACTAGATAATTTTTAAATAGTTTAGGTGAAAAAGTGCACTGATTCGAAGAGGGAGGCAATTACACTGAGGATAAGCAGAAATGATAGAGGAGAGATGCAGAAAATGAGCAGAAATAATCAAGAACACAGCAAGTGAAAAGGCTTTTAGGTGGTGGAGAGAGGACAGGAACAACTGGTGGGTGCATATTGTTGGAATCTTGTTGTTTGCAAGCACTAGAACTGGAAAAAGTCAGCATAGATATAGTAACTGCCACTGAGAGCTAATTTTGGCAAGGAATAGGCGCTTTATGATCAGGAACAGGCTGGCCAATTAAGTAGTCCAAGTGAGGACAGGCATGTTTGCTCCAGAAACAGAAGAGGCTCACTCAGAAAGTGGTCCTATCATGGGGAGCGCTGCCAAAGCAGCATGTGAGACAGATGTAGAGCTACCCCTAAAGGGGCCACTTGATGATGCTTGTCCCCAGTGGTTGAACTGACCTTGCAAGCCTTCCGACACCTCTGACACTCTGGGTTCAGACATAGTTCAGTAGTAGGGAATAATAATGCAAGAGACACAATTATTTAGTAACACCCCTATATTAGACCTGCTCAAAAGAGTAGACCAAAGGAATAATGGGTTTAGGGGCACAACCCCAGTTAACACATAAAAGCAGAAACACTGGTACAATGGAAGCAGTCAATTAACAATGTTTAACAAATTATACGGTTGTGCGAAGTAAGCTTCAACCATTTCAATGCAACACCGGCAGTAAGAGGGGGAAGAGAAGACTTGTTGGTTTATCAGCTCCTTCTGGGCCACCAACGTTACCAGGGGTAGGCAGAAAAATATGTGATTGTATACTCCTGCATACACATATGTACTATAAGTACCCTGTTTGAGTAACACTAGCCTTAGAAAAGAAGAGATCCCTTTAACTAGAGATTGCAGCTTGAGTCCTGTGATGCTAAATGTTCCTAATATGGTGGTATCCGCTGTCCTCTGCTAGCAATGGTGAGGCCCATAAACTTTACTGAATACTGGTAATTCATTGAAGTGAAACAGATAAGCTGTGGTACCGCTCAAAGCAAAGGTCTCCTGGTGGCTGAGGTGTAAAGATGTCTGCATGCAGTGTCTCTAGAGTGATGGCAGAAAGAGGTTGGGCATCCGCCCACTCACCAATCCTGTAGATAGCACGGCCTGCTAGGAACAAGAGTTCTTGAAAATATTCTTGGCTGTCTGCAGAGATGTATAGAGTAACCGCCTGACAGCCTGTCAGCATGGTGAGCAACGATGTCTGAGTAGGGCGCGAACAGTGACAGTCCCAGTTCAGAGAAAGACTGATGTGATCCCTGTGTGGCGATTGGAGTCACAGCTCTGCTGAACTGCTGTCCAGAGTCCCGCAGCCATGGGCCTGCAATCTTTCTCTAAAGGAGAATAACAATCTCCCTGTGTCCAGCCCTGAATCCAGCACCAAGAGAACAAGCCTGTCCCTTGCAATAGAATATATCTGCTCTCCCAGCCTCCCTCTCATTTGCCAGCTCTCTGGTATATGTAGTTCAATCAGTACTCTGGAATACTGAGTCCTATAGCCAGTATACATTAGCTATAGGACTACAGGTCCCAAGATTATCTGCTGTCAGAAGAATTGGATCAACTCTGCTAACAGGAAGTGATGTAACTGTCCCAGTACTGGGCACTAGGAGAAAAAGGTGTAATCATAATCTCATTTGTAAGTGTCCCTGAATTGCATAATCACATAGCTAGCACCTGGCTACATCGATATAATGGGCCTGTCTGTGCCTGAATGGACAGGGATCTGTACAGGCTGGAAGCGTGACTAGAAAACTGCAACATAATGTCTGGACGGCATGTCAGTGACTGAAACAGAAGGAAAGCTAGCCAAAGGTCTGAAGAAAGTCTAAGAGATAGCTGATCTGCAAAAGCTTTCTGTGACCAGACAACAGGAGACATAGCCAGAAGACTAAACTTTTAGTTTCTAAATGTTGCTGAAGATACCTCTATGTAGAAAATGTCTTTGTTGTTACAGTGTCACAATTAGCTATTTCAGACCTACCTAGGGTACCTTCAGAGATTGCTGGGGTGCCCCACCAAGTGAGCATTGGTGGATTGATCTCATGTCTACCATAACAACCAACGTCAAGGGTCAATTTTTCACTATCAATAAAAGGAGATTTCTACTAGGGATGCACCGAAATTTCGGTGGCCGAAACATTTTGGACGAAAACACCCCCTTCAGCCATTGGCCGAAATGAAAAAAAGCACCGATACAGGTGCCGAAAAAAAACGCCCCTCGCCGCCGCTGACGCCACCGGCCGATGCTCGGTAGTTCTCAGACTTACCTGAGAAATCATCGATCCCGGCGCTGGGCATAGAGATGAGTGAAGGAAAGATGGCTGCCACTCATCTCTATGCCATTGGAGGACCGGAGCGATGTCACTTCCTGTTCCGGCCATGTTTTTTTTCATCCAATTCTTTACATTGCTGAGGAGAGATGTGGCATCTCATTGAACCCACATCTCTCCATAAAGTGGACCTGTCACTAATTATTTCTATCACAAAGGCACCACCTGGCGGATCATAACAGTACCTTGCGGCCATGACAGAGCCAGGAAGTGGACCGGCGTCCCTACAGGATATTTGCCAGCACCTGGCAACTTTGACCCAGGCTTTCCAGAATTTCCACAGTCGCTGCGCCTGACTGGAGGACCGCATGGAGTCATTAGCCCCCTGACTCCCCCTGCGCAGAGTCCTCCATCTGCAGAACCTCCCACTACCCCGGTATCCGGAGCAGTTGCCACACCCCTAGCTCCTGAACTCCGCGTTCCCCTGCCGGAACGATTTCGTGGTGACCGGAGCCGCTTCCGAGCCTTCCGGAACGCTTGCACCCTGTACTTCGACTTGCAGCCCCGCACGTTCACCACCGAGACCGTCAAGGTGGGGTTTATAGTCTCTCTCCTTCAGGATGAGCCCCAGGATTGGGCTCACCGTCTGATGGAGAAGCACGACCCCCATCTTGACTCCGTGACCAAGTTCTTTCAGGCCATGGCCGTTTTGTATGACGACCCTCAGCGGGCTGCTTCCGCAGAGGCTACCCTATACTCTCACCAGTTCCGCATCGGGCTGTCTGAGTCTCTCAAAGACGAACTAGCACGAGTAGGCCTACCTGACTCCCTGGAAAAACTGATTGAGCTGGCCATTCAAATTGACCGTAGACTAAGGGAACGTTGGCTGGAAAGGAGCAGCCAGGGTCAAAGGGTGGCATGGATTCCATCGAGAGACACAGCTCCAGCCCCAGGGAACCATCCGCGAAGCACGGAAACAGGGGACAACCCGGAACCCATGCAACTGGGACTGGCCCGTTCCCACTTATCGGTCGAGGAACGTCAGAGGAGACGATCACAGAACCTATGTCTGTACTGCGGGGAAGCTGGTCACCAGGTGCACTCCTGTCCTGCAAAAATGAGTAAGTCCACGTCCTTTTCTTTTACTTTACCTGCAGGAAGGGATGATCCGTCAAGTTACCTGGCCATAGCTGTGTCTTTACAGCTCCCCGGAGGAACATTGTCGGTGACCGCAATCGTTGACTCAGGAGCCTGTAGTTGTTTTATCGATCTGACTTTTGCCCACCGGCAAAAAATCCCTCTCCAGACCAAAGAAAGGGGGTTCAACATCTTCTTGGCAGATGGGTCCAGTATAAAATCAGGGGTGGTGGACCAGGAGACACCACCCATTTTCACCACAATGGCAGACCATCACCAGGAGTTCCTCCATTTGGATGCCATCGCATCTCCCCTTTTTCCGGTCATTCTGGGGCTCCCTTGGCTGAGGGCCCATAACCCCCAGATTGACTGGGAAAAGGGAACAATTCAATTTCGGTCACCTTATTGTTTGAGTCACTGCCACGTCACAGGATCCGTGGTTCCCCGGTTCCTCCTGTGCTTGGATGGTGACACCAATCTATCCCAGGTTATTCCTCCGGCCTACCATGACTTCTTAGACGTTTTCAGTAAGCGAGGAGCTGACATTCTTCCTCCGCACCGTTCCTACGATTGCCCCATAGACCTCCTACACGGATCTGAAATCTCATTCGGCCGTATCTTTCCCTTGTCTGAAACGGAATCGGGAGTACTGAGGGAATATATTGACGAAAACCTTCGGAAGGGATTTATTCGTCCATCCACATCCCCAGCCGGGGCCGGGTTGTTCTTCGTAGAGAAGAAGGACAAATCGTTACGGCCCTGCATAGACTACCGTGATCTGAACAAAATAACGGTAAAGAATCGTTATCCCTTACCCCTAGTCCCCGAGCTCCTCCAGAGACTGAGATCGGCAACGATATTTACTAAATTAGACCTGCGGGGGGCCTATAACCTTGTTCGTATCAGGGAGGGGGATGAGTGGAAGACGACGTTCCGTACGAGATTCGGTCACTATGAGTATTTGGTGATGCCGTTCGGGCTCTGTAATGCACCGGCAACCTTTCAGCACTTTATCAACGATGTTTTTCGTGATTTCCTCGATATTTTCGTGGTGGTTTATTTGGATGACATCTAATTTTTTCCCCCTCACTGGAGGTTCATTGAGGTCACGTGTTACGGGTATTAGAACGGTTGCGTCAACACGGGCTATACGCTAAGGCAGAAAAGTGCTGTTTCGAACAGCGCGAAATCACGTTCTTGGGACTGGTTCTCTCTTCCGCGGGGGTCGCGATGGATCCCCAGAAAGTCACGGCGATCTTAGATTGGCCAATACCCGCCGACAAAAAGGGGGTACAGCGTTTCATCGGCTTTTCTAACTTTTATAGAAAGTTTGTTAGGAACTTCTCCGGTCTGGTCTCCCCGATCACGCAACTGACGAAACAAGGGGTCCGCTTTAAGTGGACTCCCGAAGCTCAGACGGCATTCGAAAAGCTCAAGAAATTGTTCACCTCTGCTCCCATTCTCTGCCATCCGGATTCTTCTCTCCCATATGTTTTGGAAGTGGACGCCTCCGAAAACGCGGTAGGAGCGGTTCTGTCCCAAAGGAATGGTACCAAGGAACTACTGCACCCTGTGGCGTTCTTCTCCAGGAAGTTGACACCGGCGGAACGTAACTATGACATTGGAGATCGGGAGCTCCTGGCCATTAAAGCCGCTCTAGACGAATGGAGGTATTTACTGGAAGGAGCCACGCACCCAATCCTAATATTCACAGATCACAAAAACCTTGAATATTTAAGAACGGCAAAACGACTGAGACCTCGCCAGGCGAGATGGGCTCTTTTCTTTTCTCGATTTGTATTCCATATAACGTACCGACCCGGTACTAAGAATACAAAACCAGACGCTCTGTCCCGCATGTTTGAGGACCCCGACGACGCCGTGGTACCTGACACCATCTTACCTTCTGGAAGCTTCCTCGCTCTACAAACGGAACTTCGCTCCCGGCTTCTTGATGCTTCTGTAGGACTACCAGTTCCGTCTGGGTCACCCCTCCAGAGCCACGGTGGGCTGTTTTGGAAGGAAGACCGGATCATGGTCCCAGAAGAAGTGCGAACCTTGGTCCTAGGGCACTGCCACGACCATCCAATGGCGGGTCACTTCGGGGTTACGAAAACTCTGGAACTACTACGGCGCTCGTTCTGGTGGCCGGACATGATCAAGGATTGTGAGCGTTACGTCCAGACTTGTCCCACCTGTCAAAGGAACAAGCCCTCCAGGAGCAGGGCATGGGGATTGTTACGTCCATTACCCATACCCAAGCGGGCCTGGCAAATGATAGCCATGGATTTCCTGGTCGAACTCCCACCATCCCAAGGCTACACAGCAATAATGGTGATCGTCGACCGTTTCTCAAAGATGCCACATTTCATGCCCCTGGAGAAGACCCCATCGGCACGGATCTTCATTAAGGAAGTAGTGAGGCTTCATGGGGTTCCCGAAGATATAGTGTCAGATCGGGGGGTCCAATTCACCTCTAGGTTCTGGAACGCCTTGTGTAAAGCGCTGGGAATCAAGCTGTCGCTTTCATCCGCCTACCATCCACAGACCAACGGCCAAACCGAGAGGACCAACCAAACGCTGGAACAGTACTTACGATGCTACACATCCTACCTTCAGGATGACTGGCTGACGTTGTTGCCTTCCGCAGAATTCTCTTACAACAACTCGAGTCACTCAGCTATGGGTCAATCCCCGTTCTTTTCCAATTACGGGTATCATCCCACATTCCTCCCTGATCTAATGCCTGAAAATCCGGTACCGGCGTCTCAAGACATCTTGAACTTCTTTTCTGTCAATAACAAAATGATTCAGGAAGCCATCGCTAAAGCCCAAGAGGACAGTAAAAGGGCGTTCGACAGAAAGAGAAGAGGAGAGTTACTGCTTCAACCAGGGGATCAGGTTTGGCTGGCAACGACCAACTTGAAGATGCTGTGCCCTTCAAGGAAGCTGGGACCCAAGTACATTGGCCCATTTCGGGTAAAACGAGTAATCAACGAGGTGGCCTACGAACTCGAGCTTCCTCGGACCTTCAAGATACATCCTGTGTTCCATGTGTCTCTCCTGAAGCCATCCAGACCGGATCCCTTCCCGGACCGTGAATCCGGACCTCCCGAGGCAGTCACCATAGGTGACCAGGAGGAATATGAAGTGGAGACTATCCTCAGTTGCCGAAGAGGGGGGGCCAGACACAGTTCCTGATAAAATGGAAGGGTTATGGCCCTGAGGAGAACTCATGGGAACCCGCCCAGAACATTCACGCACCCAGGCTCATCCGGAAGTTTTGTCGTAGTCACCCGCGGTGGAGAGATCAGTGGGGCTCCCGGAGGGTGCCCATTGGGGGGGGCAATGTCAGGGATCGCGGCTCCGTAGTCCCGGATCGCGGCGCCGTCCCCCGTGCATGCGCACTGACGGCAGATCGCGCCGGGACACAGGCACTAGGTCCCGGCGAGCCGCGGCTGACAGGACGCCGTGCATGCGCAGTAGGAGCCGCGGGTGCGCCTCAGGCGTCCAATGACAGCCGGGGGCGCGTCCTAGCCGGCCAATGACAGTGCAGGGCGCACTATTTAAAGATGCCCTGCACTGTCACAGATTGCCGCAAGGTCTTTCTGTGATTCTGAGTTCCTGCACCCGTCTAGTGACCCTGATTGACCCTGACTACACTGCCTGCCCCTGTGATTGACCCGGATTGCCCTGACTACGCTGCCTGCTCCTGTGATTGACCCGGATTGTCCTGACTACTCTGCCTGCTCCTGTGATTGACCCGGATTGCCCTGACCATTCTACGGACTGACTTACCCTGCTGATCCTGCGTGTGACCCGACTACTCTTTGCCCACCGATTCTGTACCCCGCTTACCCTCACGGGCCCACGATCCGTTACTACCCTGCTGGGGCTGCCATCCTCTTCACATCTGGCTCTCCCGGTACCTGTCCCCGGAGGTCTCCTCAGCCACTGGTGGGCCTGCTCGGAGGTCGTGACCTGGCCCGGGACTGTTTCAAGTCCATCCCCACCATCAGGGGCCCTGGTGAAAGCACAGCCCGGGCTTAGACCCCCGCTCTGAGTAGGTCTGTCAGTTGGCAGCCTGAGGCACCACCTGGCGGATCATAACACCCTGTGAGATGGTGAAACAGCTCTCATTGTTTGAACACTGTTTGTGTGGAAGTAAATTAATGTTTTGACTGACATTCTGAGGTTTAGCCACAAGATGTCACTGTTTTTCTAACACAGCCTCAGACTCCATAGATATTTGTATATTCATGAAGAGGTTGGGTTTTTTGCACACAGAGTTGGAGAGAACAGGAAGGAGAGAGAGAGAGAAGCCATGTTTTGGAGCATGGTGAATAAGGGGCCCTGTGAGCTGAGAATCGGATGACATCCAGGTGTGAAAGTGTCCCTCCGTAACCAGAGCTGCAGCTAAGCGAAGCCGATGAGATTGCTGCCAGGAATGCTGATGAGATTGCTGCCAGGAAGGCTGATGAGAGCAGAGGAATTAAGCAACATATATGGCGAGACCGCATGCTTGTTGGAGAGACATTTGTTCTGTTCAGAGTCACCAGCGTATACAAAGCAGACCCGGGTCGGTAAGATCGTGCACGCACCTCATTTCAGTGTTGGCGCCTTGAGACTGAGTCCAGGCCTATAGTTAGTTAGTTAGGGTCTCTGTTTGTGTCAGGCCACAAGTGTTGTTACTGATCATTGGAAGGACTTAAAGTGACATTTCACATTGGAGAGCTGATAAAATCTTACAAACTCAAGCCAGACTGGCATTTTGCTCAGAAGGAATACTCAGGCACGTGCTACAGGACCAGTAATGGGAGAGGGAATACTGTAGATTTGTGTAAGATTGTAAGATGTTGTACTGCACCGCAGGCTAGCCCATACCGTACACCCATACACTGATTCCTGCTCTTTTAGGGTAATAATGGGTAAGGTGTGGCAGCTTAGTTGTGCCCGCCAGTAGGTAAATTACTACACTTTATACCTTCATCCATCAGCAGGCGCTGTGCTGTGCTGCACAAGGGTCTCAGCCCTTGGGCTGGGTGTATGTAAATTTATTGTATGTTTCCAGCATTTGTGGTTGTATTTATTTGCCACATCTAAAATTCTGTTGTGGCAAAAGCTGGTGTTGGGGTTGCTTTCCTCGTTCGTGACTTCACTGTATCCTGGGGAGCCCACCTGGCTTCCTAGGATACAGCAAGCTAGGTGCTATGTTCCCCCATAGCACCTAGCTTGCTATGGGGGAACACACTGCTTCATGTGTCCATTCACACACAGAGCCGTGGCTTGGCTCCACCCCCCTCTCTCTTCTCATTGGCTCACTGGCTGTGATTGACAGCAGTGGGAGCCAATGGCTCTCGCTTCTGTCTCAGCCAATGAGGAGAGGGAGCCCCGGGTTAGCTGAGACTCCAGGGCACATAGCTGGATTGAAAGGGCGCTTAGGGCTGGAGGGATGCAGCACAAAGAAGATTTTTCCCTTCATGCATAGAACTTTGCGTGGAAGGTATAGCACCTACAAACCATGGTATAGATACTGGAATTTGTATTTTTTTTCTACTGCTATAGCTCAGTGTTGGCTAGTCTACCCATGTCATCATGAAACATTCTTGAGTTTGCTTCCCTCTAGTGCTCAGCCTAGCCATTGTGACATCACTTCCTGGAAGCAGATGGAGAGAAGGATCTATTCTGAGAGCAGGGAACTGTGGGACATGTAGTCCAGAAAGATGGGTTTTACATAGAACCAGTGTTGCCTTGAACTACAAGTTCCAGTTGGCTGTGGAGAGAAGTACGAATGCTGGGAGATGATATAAATAGCCCAGCCCTGAAAAAGTTTGCTCTCTTTGGACCATGGCCTTTAGCTGAGAAGAGGGGCCTGGTTGCTCTGCAGAGTGTGAGCAGACCTCGTGGCCCCGACAACACGGACAGTCTTCAGCAAGTGTGTCCTACACCTGCAGGCAGATCCTCCATTTCTAGCTCCCTGCCAGCTGAGTGACTGCTGGGGGTCACTCTCATCGTCACCATCACAGACCCAGTGGAATCCCAGTTACACCAAGCACGCGATTCAAGCATCTTTCACTGGTTACAGACATCCCATTACCTTGAGCCTGGGTATCATTAGGATTGGTGAGCAGGCAGAAGCCCACACTGTGTACCTTCTACATACTACATGCTGACACCTTTAGCCCATCTTTTTACACAAAGCTTCTAGCAAGAAACCTTTTGCGTATTCTATTCACTGTTGCTGGTTGCCATTGTACAGCAATCTTTCCAGGCCCAGGATGAGCTAGCCGAAGATTCTGAACACCTACACCACCAGGACTTCTCTCTTCTTCCTTCACCCTCCCCCACATAAAGGACATCTGTGTGTACTAAGGGGAACTCTTACCCCAAATTTGCTTGTTGCACTGTTCACATATTGAGTTCTTACAAATTGTGCTGATACTTTCTAGGCTCATGGCATCAGGACTTAAAGCATAGCTCCACCCAAAAGGGGAAGTTCCACTTTAAAGACTGGTTCTCCACTCCCAATTAAGGATTGGAACCTTTGGGAAGCGGAGGGGAGCGGGTACCCGAAATTGACAGGTACCCGCTCCCACTTCCACTGCAATTACCTAGGTGATCGGAAGTGAAAGTTGTCCTCCTACACTCCCTCCCTGTAGTCTTCTGGGACCCAGAAGACTACGGGGCCATTCAGGAAGCACAGCGCTACTCGCACATGTGCCTGCGGCTTCACAGCCGGGGTGCCCACACTGAAGATGCCGGCGCCTGGAACACCAGATGGCTAATGAAATGGGCTGTGGGAAGGACACCGTGGGATAGTGGGGCAGGTAAGTGGCTGTTTTTTAAAAGTCAGCAGGTACAGTTTTTGTAGCTGCTGACTTTTATTTTTTCACAGTGCGACTGGAACTCCACTTTAAAGGAAGCAGCTTGACCCAGAAAGGTCTTCCTTTTCCATTTTATAACTGAGGTCATAGGTTCTTTCAGGGAATATTGGTAATCATTGTTTGGTTTACTGTGATACTTTTTACATTGCATATCTGTATTTTATTCTCTCAGAGACTAAAAAGTTCATATTCCACGATATCTGCATTATCATACGTTTCTGACTGTTGACTTAAAAACCCTCAGTAAATACTCAGTTGCTTTACTGTAGTCTGGTGTCTCTGCAATTGTGATCTTTTGTGAACTATGTCTGAACTAGAGTGTCAGAGGTGTCAGAAGGCTTGCAAGGTCAGGACAACCTTTGGGGACATCTTCCAGCGGCCACTGCGGGGATGGTGCTACACTAGTAATGGCGGCAATCAGCGACTTATAGCGGGACTGTAATAGTACAGCTTGCAATCTGACACTAACTGACACTTTGTCCACTGCCACTGACAACTATAGTGACACTAATATCGTGATCAGTGCTAATAATATACACTGACACTATACCAGGCCTGGACTGGCCATAGGGCACGCCGGGCATTTGCTTGGTAGGCCTGGGCCACCTGCATAGGAGGGGTGGCCGTGTGGCACATAGAGTAACTGGACTGTGCATTTCTCTGTTCCTCTATGTGCCACCTGGCCAACCCTTCTATCCATCATCTGCATGTCCTGGGCTCCTGTATGCTCCCCCATGCCCCCCCCCTTCTCCTGCAGCACTGCGGGGGATCTGTCAGGACATTCTGTCCCCAGTGCTGACAGTCCCCACACACCACAAACGGGAGAGGAGAGAGAAAGCTGGTTCTGCCCATCCTCCTCCTGCCCTCGCCTCCTGTGTCTGCCCCACCCACACTCCCGGCCAGACTTGTGTAATCTCTCCCCCCTTCTTCTCTCTCTCTCTCTCTCTCTCTGTCTCCTGTTTCTCTGATTTCCTTTTCTCTCCTTATTTCTCTTTCTTTCCTTCTTTTTTCCTTTCATTATTTCTCTCTCTCTGTCTCCTGTTTACCTTCTTCTTTCTTTCCCTCTTTCCTCCTTTCCCTCCTTCCTTCTTTCCTCTTTCTTCCCCTCCTTCCTTCTTTCCCTCTTTCTTCCCCTCCTTCCTTCTTTCCCTCTTTCTTCCCCTCCTTCCTTCTTTCCCTCTTTCTTCCCCTCCTTCCTTTTTTCCCTCTTTTTTTTCCTTCCTTCCCTTCCCTTCTTTCTTTCTCTCTATCTCCTGTTTCACTGCTTTCTTTCTCTCTCCTTCTCTTTCTTTCTTTATTTCCTTCTTTCTTTCTCTCTCTCTGTCTCCTGTTTCCCTCCTTCCTTCTTTCCCTCTTTCTTTCCCTCCTTCCTTTTTTCCCTCTTTTTTTCCTTTCTTCCTGCTTTCCCTCTTCTTTCTTTCCCTCCTTAATTTTTTCCCTCCTTCCTTCTTTCCTTCCTTCCTTCCTTCCTTCTTTCCCTCCTTCCTCCTTTCCCTCCAACTGTGTTTCCCTTCTTCTTTCCCTCTTTCCTTCCTTCCTTTCTCCTGTTTCTCTCCTTTTCTTTCTTTCTCTCTTTCTTTTTCCCTCTCTCTGTCTCCTGTTTTTTTCCTTTCTCCTTCTCTTTCTTTCCTTCCTTCTTTCCTTTTTTCTTTCCTTCTGTCATTCTCTCTCTCTGTCTCCTGTTTCCCTATTTCCTTCTTTCCCTCCTTCCTTCTTTCCCTCCTTCTTTCTCTCTCTCTGTCTCCTGTTTCCCTCCTTCCTTCTTTCCCTCTTTCTTTCCCCCTTCTTCCTCCTTTCCCTTCTTTCTTTCTTTCTCTTTCTTTCTTTCTTTCTTTCTTTCTTTCTTTCTTTCTTTCTTTCTTTCTTTCTTTCTTTCTTTCTTTCTTTCTTTCCTTCCTTCCTTCTTTCTTTCTTTCTTTCTTTCTTTCTTTCTCTGTCTCCTACTTCTCTCCTTCCATTCTTTCCTTCTCTTATTCTCTCTCTCTCTCCCTACTGTTTCTCTATTTCCTTCTTTCCCTCCTTCCTTTTTCCCCTTCCTTCTTTCCCTCCTTTCTCTCTTTCCCTCTTTCCTTTTTCCCCTCTTTTTTCCCCTCCTTCTTTCTTTCTCTCCTTTCCTCTTTCCCTATTTCTTTCCCTCCTTCTTATTTTCCATGTGGATAACTTGAACTGCATGGGTCCAAGCAGGAGATGTTTGTGAGAGGAGGCTTCATTGTTGGTCATAGACCAAGGAGAGAACAAGGGTGTGTAGGACTTAGTTGTAGCCATTCAATCTCGGCCCATTTATTATGGAGGACCAAGAGTCCGGAGGTGAGTAGCAAAGTAGTACTACACAATGTCTGGGGCCCCCAGACCTCCCCGATATCGAGGAGAGTGTAGGACAGTACGGGCAATCCGATGAGATTTATTATGCCAAATGAAGTGGAGGAAGGATTTCTGAAGGGAGTGTAATTTGGACATGGGAATAGGAATAGGAACAGGAAGCATCTCACACAGATAAAAAAGCTTAGGCAATATGGTAATTTTTAGTACATACAGGACAGTTGGAGCAAAAGAGATTGTCTGGTACAAACAGAGGCCTTCTTTAAACGAGAGCCCATGGAGATACAAAGTCCTCTGAAGAAGATAAGGCTACCGAACACAAGAAACTCTAGTTGAGGCACCAGTGACAGAGCCTAGGGGAGGAGTTAGGGAGAAGGAGATTAAGCATCATTGAGGCATGATCTGACCAAGTCTTAGGGTTGATCTCAGAAGAGACCAAAAAGGGGAGCAGGGGGACAGTGACAAAAAAAATGATCTAGGTGAGAGAACACGCGATGCTGAGTAGGATAAAATGTGAATTGCCTATGGAGAGGATGTTTGACCAGCCAAGCATCAAAGAGACGGGGCTCCTGGATCAGTTTACGGAAGACTGCTGAGGAGGAGCATAGCCTTTTTGACGGAGTAGATGTGAAGAGGACCTTCCTATCCTTGTGGGGAGACATAATCAAGTTAAATTTCCGTCCAACAATCATGCGTGGAGTAAATAGGGAATACAATTTATCTAAAGTTTGAGAGAGAAATAGCAGCTGACCAGAGTTAGGTGCATACAAGTTCAGAAGCACAGATGGGGAACCCTCATACATACATTCCAATAAAACATAGCGACCAAGTGGGTCAACCCTGGAGGAGAAGACCAGAAAGGAGCAGTTTTTTTTGGATCAGAATAGCCACTCCGGCTTTCCCGGAGGGGTCAAAAGCTGAATAGGATTGTGGAAAGTTCTTAGAGGCAAAATGAAAAGAGCCATTCTGTTTAAAATGAGTGTCTTGAATAAATATGATGTCTGCTCCAGAGGATCTGAACTCCTTCAGAGCCATCCACTGTTTTTGAATTGAGTTAAGACCTTTGACATTATGGGGTTTATTTACTAAAGCTGGAGAGTCCAAAATCAGACTCCCTTCTGCATAGAAGTCCAACATGTCATTCCAGTACAAAAAAGCTGTCAGATACTGTACCTGTATTTTTTCAGACATGGCAACCAGGTATGTTGCAAGACCAGCTTCACTGGACTTCCTGGAAATCTCGCTCATTCACGGCGGAAATTTTCAGGTGACCCTGTAGCTCTTCAGAAATATCACTCTTTTTTATGATCATTAACCTTAAAGGCAATACATATTATTTTTAAAATATGTAATATTTAAAGAATGTAAACATGTGGTACACCCATGTGTCCAAATGAACGTTCATAAAACAAAACATTTTTCATCAAAATTCTACTAGTGTATAGCCATCTTACTGTTTGTGAGCTCTGACTGTGTGTACACTGTGTGTGTATGTCTGTGAGTGTCTCTGACTGCTTGTCTGCGCTAGCTGCAAGCATTTGCTGTGATTGTGTGTGCTCTGACTGCATGCGTCCGCTACAATTGCAGCAAGTGTGGGTAGTTGACAGCCTTCACTTCTTGAACATACACTTACTGCAATAAGGACATAAGAAAAAGGTGGAGAGCAGCATTCACATAGAAGGAGAATGTAACATTGTATAGCAGAGGTAGATTAGGGGGAGTAGGGGGCAGATGTGCAATGCTAAAGAGGAGAGCAGAGATATGGGGGTATGAAGCTGAATGTGGAAGCCTGCAGTACTGCTTAACCTCCCTAGCTGTCTGATTATTTCAGATTTTTGGTGCTGAAAGCGGTACCATTATTTTGCATGGAAATATCTAGTTCTTTATTGTAGGCTGTAATTTTTAGGAATAACTCACTGAAATCTGTCCGAACAAGAGTCTATTAAACATCCCGGGTATGATAAAATTTGAAACACGAAATCATAAATTATAATTTAATAAATAATCATAAAAAATAATAATATAATAATAATACATTTAATTCAATAATATAATCAAACCAAAAACACTGAAATTTGAAATATAGCGCCAAGTTCGCACATTGCTGAGCAAAGTCGCAAAATCGTTTTCAGTGTCTAATGACGAATTTCCCCACGAATCATTATCACTCAATTCTGCAAGTGGTTCTGATTTACTATCGCTGTTCTCTAGCTGATCTAAACCCGCTTTTGACCTAAAGGGATGCTTTTTGGACGCCATGGACTTTTCTCAGTTTCCAGGCAGAAAGAACAGACAAAATGCAGGCAGGACACAGGACAAAGCACTAGGGACAAAATGTATGTGAAATGGGTTGAAACAGCAATGTTTTATTATGTAAAATTTGTTTGGAAAAAATGAGATTTTTTAAAATTTTCAAATTTCCCGCCGCTGCCGGCGGCGCCCGTACGTCCCGACGTCACAGGGACCGGAACACAGAAGCCGGATGCTGGCATCGGCCGGAGGAGATGGCCGGGGACGCTGCAAGGGACACATCGCGGGAGTGAAGGACAAGGTAAGCTCTGCAGGGACTCCCTATGCAGCGCCGCATGGTAAGCCCGAGTGTAGCTCGGGGTTACCGCTTTTGGTACAGACATTTTACCCTGAGCTACACTCGGGAATACCGCTAGGGAGGTTAAAGTGGAATTCCGGCCCCCCTCTGACAATGTAAAAGTCAGCAGCTACAAATATTGTAGCTGCTGACTTTTAATATTATTATTATACAGGATTTATATAGCGCCAGCAGTTTGTTCAGCACTTTACAATATAATATTAGCACACTTACCTGAGAACTGAGCCGAATAGTGGAAATGGGTACCTGTCAAAGCCAGGTATCCCCCCCCCCCCCCCAAAAGGTGCCAAATGTGGAAGCGGAGGGGAAGGGGGGAGGCAGATAAGCGGAGCTTCCACTTTTTGGTGGAACCCAGCTTTTATTAAATCAGGATGTTCTTTTCTGCAAAGGACAACTGTTGGGAGGTTGGAATGAACATGGAGGAGAGCAGACAGGGAGTTGTAACCCATTTACTTAGAGTAAAGCTAAAAGGACAACAGCCTTTCAGTGCTTCTGGTAGGAAACAGGAAAAAGCTCTTCTGTTTTTATATTATATACAGGAAGAATGTTATTTGAAGCTAGAATTTTTTTTTTAGTTTTGGATAGAGTAGAAAAGAGGTAGAACCTTTGTCGTAAGCAGATGTTTATTCTCTCAAACAGGAATAAAGAAGGAATCTAACAAAGAGGACACCTGTACCGGTGACTTTTGACATACAGTATTTCTGATAACTTCCTCTTGTGACTGGATGTTAAGATAAATTTATCCAACAGGACACAGAGGAAATCGCAGATGTTTTAATTTCATAGTCTAGCCAAAACTAAAAAAAAAAAAAATCAGTTTTATATATATTTACGGTACACATTTACTAGTTATATTTATTCTCTTTCATTATTTATGACTTTGGAGGGAAGCCACTCTTGCTGTAGCTGCTTACTTTTCTCATTTACCAAAAGAAGGAGCTCCAGATTGAATGATAAGAGTTGATTGTTTGGTTTGCTGGTAAGTTATTGGTAAGTTGATTTATTGGTTTGCACTAATAGACAGACAAAGCATTCAGGGGGCAGAACCCCCCCCCCCTTCATCAGGGATTCAGTTAAAGTAGGAAATTTGAATGGACTCAAAATGAATCCTACTTGTGTAAATCTATGTAAGGAAGTTACATGCTGGACCAGGAGAGTTACTAACCAGCAGCATCTGTATGAATGGCAGTAAAGATAAAGTTATTAAGCCAACCAATAAATCAATTTGGACTCTTTTATTATTTGGTCTGGTGCTCCTTCTATTGGTACATGTTTTTGTCTGCTGGGTACCCACTGAAGGGTAGCCATGTCTGCTGCCAGCAGCCTAACCTGAGCCAGTGAGCTCTTTGAATGCTTTTTTTCTTCTCACTAAGAATAAAGTCCCAATGCCTCTTGGATGCTTATTTCTTCTTTGGATTACCGTCATTTTCCTATTGGACATACAACCATGAATGCTCTTGGTGCTGAATAGCAAGGTTCCTAGGCTACTTCTGCCACTTGTGTCAGACATCTGAAGGATAGGTGAACAGCCACCAAATGAAATTTTTGAAATTGGAGCATTTTGGAGCTTTGAACTACAAAACGCTCAGACGTGAATGGAGCCTTGCAAATCCAGATAAAAACATAAACAGTATCACCTAATGAATTCAGATAAGATTCAACAAGACCAGACAAAGATGTGCAAGAAAGAATCACAAGTTCAGACAACTGGAACTCCCCAAAAAATGCCAGATAAAAAGCCACCTTAAACAGAAAGGATTCATGGAGACAAGCACACAGAGTTTGTGATGCTAATCAAATCCTCTAATATAAAGGAAATAGCACAGCAAAAATCAGCAGTTACAAAACTGCAAGAGCCATTTAAGAATGGTTTAAAAATGAAGAAACTAAACATAGAAGAAGAGAACTGCAGTTTAAGAAATATGGAAATGCCACAAAAACACTTCTACAGGTCAGTGTAGAGGAAACCATCCAGAAATAATTGACAAATAAATGCTGAAATCAGTGTAGGAGAATTAGACAAAGGGGACAAATTCCAAGAACTAGCATAACTGCACCATTTCAACCATGCCGAGCAATACCCATCCCAGCTTGCCTTGGAAAGCGAATGTTCAGTCATAGAAGAAATCAGCTTCCAATTAGTTGCATACATTTTGTCTCAGACACCAACTGCTTGAAAAGAGAAAATTGCCTATGCGATAAAGCACCTGCCGCCCAATTAAATTTACCTTACAAAAAATAGCTTCAACCAAAAGTTAAACTTTAACCAGCATAACACCAGGAGGAGAATTAATAAAAAGTGTCTGGTACAAGTTCTATCTCAACTGGCAACCTGTCATTCATTATTTTCACAGAACTTAGAAAATGAAAAGCTGATTGGCTGCACTCCAGTTAAGACAAAGTTGAGACAAAGTTTGTTTCAGACACTTGTTATTGATTCCCTCCATGTGTCTAAGTAGACTATTGCTGGGGATTTGGAAGAAAGGCAATTACTTGCATATAATATGCCTTTGTTCTCACTATGCAGCAGAGTATAATAATAAAGAACTGTCCCCAAATAACAATAGAAACAGCCTCCGGGAATAAGTCCTGTAGAGCTACCAAAGACAATGTTTTTAGTAGCTCCACAGAGGATCCAAGAAGCAGGCTAAACTTCTGCACAACATTTTCCTTGCCAGATAGTGCCATAGAGCCGACAGCATTAGCCCAAAACAATTTCAAGAGATCAGCAGAAACCAATTCTTCTTGCCAAACAGAGCCACTATTGAAAGAAACAAGAAAATCATACCAACAGATCATCACAGATTTCCCTGTTATAGCAATGTACAAAATGGAAATTTCCTACTAGCAACAAAAGCATACAAGAGTCTGGAAAAACAATCTGACCCATTGGTATAACTCAGAAGGCAACAACCCCATCAATGATTGAAAATATTTCACCATAGCCTTTTGCTTTCTCAACAAATGTGAGTTTTAGGAGGAACTATCTTGTCCTCTGAAAGCCTGAGTCCATGGTCACTGTATTAATAGCATTCCAGTACTATCCAACTTTTGAACATGGCAAAGAGGAATCATTTTTCAAAGGGGTAGAATGCCTAGCATGACAAGGCGAAAAGTAGGTGTGATCATTAGAAAGTGAGTGTGACCAAATGGGTGTGGTTTTTTAGATATATTAACAAACCCAAAAGCTCTTGCATTACAATAAAGTGAAAAATACTAAGCTCTGAACATATTTGGCATAAAATATTTAGAAAACATAATTTGACACCGACCATTCTGTTGAGCCTACTCCCTCTATACACAGTAAATATACAGTATGCCATAGTACTTTTATCCACAAAATTTTCTTTAAAGTGGTTGTAAAGCATAAACATTTTTTACCTTTAAGTGTTACTAAACTCAGGACCCTGCATTCACTATATCTGGTCTCCCACAGTACACAGAAAATGGAAGTGCAATTATTTTAGTAAATATAAACTGCTAAATACCTTTTCTCATCAGCAGTTAGAGCAGTCTTGTGACTTCAGCAGAGCACTGGTTAAAGGTTCTAGGAGGAGTTTTCTTTCTGCTCTAGGATGCAAAACCCCTGACTCCCATCTGGGCAGTGCTGATTGGCCCTGTGCTGATCACTTGCACTCTCCCAAAAAAAAAAAAACCTCTCTAGCAATACACACTAAACTGAGCATGTGCATGTGGCTACGGGTTCAGTCTGTCTTATCTATTCAAACAGTCTGCAAAGTCAATGGCTAAAAAAAACCCAAGCTACATGTGGCCTTCAGATTAGCACAACAGTACATAGAGAGCTTCATGGAATGGATTTCCATGGCCGAGCAGCTACATCCAAGCCTTACATCACCAAGTGCAATGCAGTGTTGGATGCAGTGGTGTAAAGCATGCCGCCACTGGACTCTAGAGCAGAGGAGACGTGTTCTCTGGAGTGACGAATCGAGCTTCTCTGTCTGGCAATCCGATGGAAGTGTCTGTGTTTGGTGGTTGCCAGGAGAACGGTATTTGCCTGACTGCATTGTGCCAAGCGTAAAGTTTGATGGAGGGGGGATTATGGTGTGGGGTTGTTTTTCAGGGGTTGGACTTGGCCCCTTAGTTCCAGTGAATGGAACTCTTAAGGCGTCAGCATACCAAGACATTTTGGACAAATTCATGCTCCCAACTTTGTGGGAGCAGTTTGGGGATGGCCCCTTCCTGTTCCAATATGACTACGCACCAGTGCACAAAGCAAGGTCCATAAAGACATGGATGAGCGAGTTTGGGGTGGAAGAACTTGACTGGCCTGCACAGTCCTGACCTCATCCCGAAAGAACATCTATCCGACATCAGTGCCAGACCTCACAAATGCACTTCTGGAAGAATGGTCAAAAAATTCCCATAGACACTCCTAAACCTTGTGGACAGCCTTCCCAGAAGAGTTGAAGCTGTTATAGCTGCAGAGGGCGGGCCAGCTCAATATTGAACCCTACGGACTAAGAATGAGATGACATTAATATTCATGTGCGTGTAAATTCTGGCATCTCAATACTGTACTTTTGGCAATATAGTGTATGTATATGCTTATTGATCTATGTTTACAGAATGACCAATAGAGAGTTAATATGTGAAACGCAGCCAATGGTCCAGGACTTGCCAGCAAGGAAATTCCTCCAGCATGCAAATCAGGTAAAAGATTTCTCAAAGTCAGTTTATTTCCTGGTATATGCAAACATGTGTCTGAATGGGGATTTCAGTAGTTTTGTGTTTTCACGGCAGGATGAAGAGTTCAGTCCTCAGATGTCTGGACACTCACCAGTAATACCTGAACCTGAACCCGTAAGTCTTCTTGTTCTTATATAACAGACATTCCAATAAATTAAATGTATATAGAATATTTGTATTGATTCCAAACAGTAGTACTTCTGTGATGTTCATGTCATTCATTGCTGTATATCACTATAATACAATGGTACAGTCATAGTATCTGTGTTGTGGAATGCTGTAGAACAGATGTATTGCAGTTTACTGTATGTGTGCATTGGGGTTCCATTCTAGATGAGTAAAACTACAACACAATGCACATTGTATCGTGCATGAATGTGTACAGTGAAACGTACATTTTTTTTTTTTATGCACATTGTTGCAGCACGTAGTTGGGTGTACACTTATAACTACAGGGGCAATTTAAACATTTTTTCTGTTGTTTGTATTGACCCACAAGTGGGATAATTAGCACTGTTCGCTTGCACTAGGTAGTAATTATTGCAAAAATGCTGTGCTGTGGTATCATGCTAGTATTACAATGTAATTTAACATATGCTGATCTAGAAGCTGCCATTAGTTTAGCATGCCAGATTGTGGATATTTCCCTTATGTGAGAAGAACTGGATTAAAATACATTATCTACAACCTGGATTGTACAAACATTTCTTTATTAAGTCACCATCATCCAGTGTGCTGTGTGAAGTAATTTAAAAAATATGAGTGCCCTCTCCTGTTCTAGGAGTGGTTTAAGTTGCTCTAAAGGTAGAGGGTTTTTTTAATGCATTCTCTGCATCTTCTGTGCTGCTCCCCCCCAGCTCCCTTATACTTACCTGAGCCTGATCTCAATCCAGCACTGTGCACGAAAGCAGCGCCTCTCTAGGCTCTCTCCCTCCTCATAGGCTCAGAGACAGGAGCAATTGGCTCCTGCTGCTGTCAATCACAGCCAGTGAGGAGGGCATTGGTGCCAGCCCCGGAGTGAGCCCATACAAGAGCCCCCATAGCACAGCTTGCTATGGTGGACACTTGGCGGGGGGGCTTGGGGAAGAGCCAGGAGCACCTGTGGGGGACCCGAGAAGAGGAGGATTAAGGCTGGTCTATGCAAAATAATTACACAGAGCAGGTAAGTATAATATGTTTGTTATTTAAAAAAATATGGATTTACAAGCACTTTAACTACTCTCCACTGACTACCTGCTACTTCTGTAGCAAAAAATAAAGCAGTAACAAATAGAGTATTAAAGCTGAACTCGGGGTATGATTTTATTGCATTGTTACATTGGTCCAACTTGGCAAAATATATGGTAAGTATGCACATCTCCTACCTGATGGACCGCTGGGGAAGCTGACAGCCACTGCTGTAGTTGGTGCTACTACAGTGATAACAGTGGTCTTCTGGGTCCTGTGCTGTGTGACTTCTCTTCTGCATTGTAACCACAGGGGGTCGCTCTTGGCACTGCTGCCATACACAGAATACCTTGGCAAGGCAGTGGATCAGCACTGGATACAGATGATCACTTCTATCACTGCGACTACTGCAGGATTCATCAGCTTTCCCAGCATTCCTTTAGGTATAAGATATGCATTCTTATACTGTTCCAAGCTAGACCAGTGTACTGTAACTATGTAATAAAAATCACTCCTACACTTCCGCTTTAAATAACGTTTTCTGATGCCTATCTGAGCATTTAAAAGTTTATCTGAATTGTAAATACAACAAAAGGGAAGGAAACATAATGGGAAGCGGTATCCTCTAAAACATGGTTGTCATCCTGTCCAATAAAACCATCAAAGCAGCAAGAGTAATAATCATAAAGAATGAGAGTGGAAGTTACCATTTTCATTGATGTGTCCTGTCACAATGGTATGGTTCTCTGACACAGATATACAATCTGTTGAGGGTCTAAACTGAATATCATCTCAATGCAAGTGTAGACAAGAAATTATTCAGCAATTTTAGAGCACAAGGGCTGAAACAAATGTTTGTGATGTGATGTATTGTGGTAAAGTGTGTTAGTGGAATACTCATTACATGAGTTAGCTCTTTGTAGTGCCATTTATCTTAATTGGAACCCCAACCAATAAAGACAATGCAATTGTGACACACATATAATAAAGTGAATATATCCTACGCCTTTATTAATAGAATCAATGCATATATATTCATTCACTCCAATGTGTGTACTAATAATATATTAGAAACCATAAAGTGTATGTGCTTAGAGGGAGTAGCTGCTAGAAATGAAATTGTTTTCCCACAACCAATGAAAATATGTTAAAAAAAGGTATATTGCACCTCCCAATCAATCATTCAAACCAATATTCACATCTCTATGAATAATAAACCACAAAAAATAAATAAAATTAAGCAAAAAGTCTATATATCGCTAACATTGAATAAACTTAAATAACAATTAGTGTAAAGAGTCCATGCCTATGACATGAATTTCTTCTCCAATTGCCATACAGTATATCACTGCATTCCATCTCTTGTGATCCTCTACAAAAAACATACGTGATGATACCCGCTACCATTCACCACTGTGCTAACCTCCAAAATTGGACCTGTATAATTTCAGGTCTCAAGCGCCTTTCCCCCTTATTTGGGACTCCTTTCAGTATCTCTCCTTCCAGTGCAGCCGCGGTACTCGAACACAAGATGGATATGTTCCCATATGTTGTGATCTGGCCCTTTAAATCATGTTCCCATCATCTTCTCCTTGCTGCAGTGTTCTACTAGATCTGTGACTCCATTTCACATGCGATGCTTGGCTTCTCTGTTCCCCTATGATAGGCAAACACCACATGTGAAATGGAGTACTCTTGCAATGGGGCCATTTGTCTAGGGGGATCTAAATAAGCAAAATACTGACCTGATTTGTCATTCTCCTGGCAGTCGCACAGCTGGAACTGCATTGTGTGTGATGATGTTATTGAGCTGTGGCTGGTTGGCCAACAAAGAAAAGTAGCTTCAAGGAATTATTATATTATTTATTTATATATGTATTATTATTATTATTATATCTTGCTCCTTCTATTCATACTGCACACTATTCATACACCCCTAGACAAAAAAATGACTAATTTATCCCTTGTAGTACAGAGGGGGCCCCACTCCAAAGGTAACGTCTTCTCCAGACCAGAGTTCAGCTTTAAGATACAAAGAATAAAGTTAGCTGATAAAAAGTGAAATGACCTGCACTGATCAAAGTCTAACACTGCTACAGAAAATTATTCTTAATGCAGAATTAGTAGGGCTGCGTATACATACAGCGGTGTAATGGGTAGTTAGGTGGCATTTTTGATGCTGGGGTTCCCCCCGAACACATTAATACAAATACAATCTTAAGCTGAAAATTTGTCCAGTTCTACAAGGACTGTCCAAATTTCAATTCATCTATGGCTGTTCCTGCTAGAGAAAAGATGGTCTAACGATTGGCTTCTCTTGAACAGGAATGTTGAAAAATTTCCACTCGATCAACGCATTCAGTCAATTGGCTGCAGGGCTGATCAGTGTATCCTGACAATGGAGGAGTCTCCGCTATCAGAATATAATAGCTCAGCGGGGATTATTCCTTCATCTACCTCAATTAGTGTGGATGGGGGAATCTGTTCATTCTTTTTGGATCAGCCGGCTGGGACCCACTACTAAATACTGTACCAGGACTGTATCCAATTGGATGCAGTAACTGTTCAGCCAACTATTTTCCACCAGGCTACCCATTTTGGTTATTTCAACAGGAAGCAGCAAAACTCAAGCAGTCTACAGCCAGTTTAAAGCTTTTGTATTAGGACTGCTTGTTCAAATTTTGAATCGTTAGTTAAAGCAGAGCTCCACCCAAAAGGGAAAGTTCCACTTTAGGGCCTCGTCCCCCGATCCCCGTTAAGGATTGGCACCTTTGCCGAGTGGGTATCTGATTTTGACAGTCATCCAGTCCCACTTCTGCTGCAATCTCTTAGGCAGTCAGAAGCAGAAATTCTCCTAGCCCCCTCCCCCACCCCTGTAGTCTTCCAGGACATGTGACAGGTCCCAGAAGACTGCGGACCATTCATGCACAGTGCTGCACGCGCATGCGCAGTGGGCACCTGGCTGTGAAACCAGGTGCCCACACTTAAGATGCTGGTACTGGGAATACAGGACAGCCGGGGAACCCAGGTGAGGACATTGCTGGATCGCAGCAGCAGCTACAGTTTTTGTTTTTTCTATCACAATGAAGAAACAATTCTAAAAAGCAGAATGGAAATTCTTTTTTAAACAAATTTCTAACAGTGAATGTAGTTTTCATTCAGGGAAATTACATGCATTCCAAAATTGAATGTTAAAAGCAAAATTTTGAAGTACTTTTGAATGACATTTGAATGTACTGTACTATGAGAATTTTCATACAAATGTCTGCATGAATGTTTGTACGAATGTTTGTTTGAAAATCTGCTAGTGTATGGTCACATGGCCCCCAATAGAAAATGTGGAGCTCCATACATCCTACCTGACACGGCTGGCCCCCTCCACCCACACCATGAAGGGACTTAAAATACCTTATTATGCCTGCCAGTCTTGGCTCCTAGAAATTAATTAAGATCCCCAGGGCCCATCAGCTCAGCAGTGGGGACCAGGGATAGAGAGGGGTCTATTTATCCATTTTAAGGATCAGGTGGAGTAATCTTTCGTGCTGTGGCTCCTGACAGTTGAATTAAAGTTTTTTTTCTGCTCTTGTTGACTGATAAAGAAGAAGTCTTTATCTATATTCCCCTCGCACACATTCCTGGAAGTACGGCTCATCAATGGAGGGTGCTGTAGCGACTATTAGCTGGGACTGGAAACATCATAAGCAACGAATATATTCACCAGCACGTCATGGATCTCCAATATGGTTCAAAAAGGTTTTTATTGCAAAAAGATCACATCACAAAAATTGCAACGTTTCGGAGCTGCGCAAAACCCCTTCATCAGGCATGTCACATGCCTGATAAAAAAGGCACAAATTGTTGGCCTTCTCCAAAAAATGAGTAAATAGTTCCCTCTCTGTCCCTGGCCCCTGCTGCTGAACTGATAGGGCCTGGGGAACTTTTACTTTATTGCTGGGAGCCACAGCCCATTAGATTACTTTACATGTACCTAAAGCCTGATTTAGACTGTGGGGGACTGGGGCACTTCAGGTTCGGAAGGTAGGGGGGCTCATACACAGAGCTGGTTTACATTCTCAATGGCAATCGAACATTTTCAATATACATGATACAACATTATTCCGAGGTCATGCATGCACACACACACACACACCACACATGCAGTCATAGGCTACCTTAGTCATAGAGAGTAAGCACTCTATGTGTGGTACACTTAAGCTCCCAAGATTCAGTTTTAAAAACGATACAATACACCAGTCCAGAGTGAAAATCTTTAGTCTTTGGTCACACCAAATCCGACTTTGAAATCTCACGATTTCAAAGTTGGATGTCAGTGTGACTTTAGGTGCGACTTAGAAGACCTCTGCGGGATGTCTATGCAAGTCGCACCTGAACTTGCAAAAAGTAGTGCATGGAATGCTTTCAAAATCGGTGCGACTCTGACAGTCAGAATCGCACTGATATGACCACTTCCATTGCTGACAATACGGTACGGCTTATCATGCAATTTGAAACTATCTTATTGCATGTCAAGTCGCACCAGTGTGACCGCAGGGACTTACAAATGATACCAGAAAAAATGTTACTTCCCAAGATACATGTAACAAAAGAGTGAATTTTGTATTATATAAATTATATCATTTTTATTATTTTATGTAATTTTCTAAAATATAATTGTATTTTTGTATACAAGAGGGCCCCCTTCTGTCAGGGGGCTAAGGGCAGTTTTCCCCTTTTATTGTATATCTGGCAATGCATGTACCAAAGATAGTAAAAGATTCCCCTCCATACTGGCCAGGACCCTGTTGGCATTTACATCACTTACTCATCACTGGGACAGTAAATGAGGGGGACCTCTCTCTAATGGAGCCCTGGATAGCTGTAAAAAACGATCAGGAGTCCTAACCCATCACATCTCTCCAAAACTAAACATCTACACTTATGTTTATCACGTTTTCAGGTTTTTTTTACACTTTTCTAAAGCGTAACACTGTAAAATTTTAGTACAGAATTTCCTGGTAAAGCAGCAGGACTCTCCAGAGTTCTGAAAAGAGACTGGAATGTAGCACATCCAGTGATACAATGACCTTCAGCTGTGTGCTGCCGGTAAGGTGGAAGAATGGGCCACCACACCTGACGTATGACCTACAGATAAGATCAGACTGACATAATATCTGTAAGACCTAGGCTGTGTCATAACAGCTGAGAAATCTCACAAACTGTCTTGTTTGGGTTTTTTAATGATTTAGTTACCTTTTTGTTATCTTTTTTTTTTTTTTTATTTCACAAAAGTTTTTATTGAGAAAACCCAAAAGAATAATACAGAAATCATATCTTCTTGTCATTGCTGTGTGAAATATGCGGTTCATTTTGCAACCATAATTTATGTATATGGCTTTGTCCAGAGTGTTTTATTTTGTTGCAATTTAGCAATTTGGTGCAAAATTGAGAGTTAAAGGAGAAGTACAACTAAAGCTCTTTTGGCTGTACTTCTCCTGTGGATCACAGGTTTGTTCTGCACTCCTGTGACCCGTTTTCAGCTGACAATGGGCTGAAGCCCGCTGTCGGCTGACGTCACTTCAGGCTGGGGAAAGATCCCAACATTAAAGTTAGGATCCACCCCAGTGATCCACTGAGAGTGTAAACCAGCCTCTCCCTCCCCCTTCACAATCCAGCACTCCAGTGAATGCAGGGGGCAGATAAAACAGTGGTTGTGAGCAGGGGCGGACTGACAACTCATGGGGCCCCCGGGCAATAGGGGATCATGGGGCCCCTGTGTCCTTGCCCACACCCAAAAAAGCCTATGAAAAAGCCAATGAAAGGTACCAGGAGCATCTCATGGGGCCCCTTACTGACCCCAGGCCCTCGGGCAGTGCCCAAGTGCTCGAATGGTCAGTCTGCCCCTGGTTGTGAGAACTCTGATAATTGCTGAGTGTTCCCCTTAAAGCCAGCGGGGGACAGATGCAGCATCGGACCAATGCTATAATCCACCTAAATAGAAATAATTGGGAAAAAACCCCAAAACCCTACTTCTCTATTAAGGCTTCATTATTATTGTAAAAAATTAGGATATTTTGGCCAAATGCATTGTATTTGAGGGGAAAGTGCTCCTTTCAGATGATTGTAAAATGAGCAAACAGTGTGGCCAGGCAGCAAGGAAAGTAAATAGAATGTTAGGGTGTCACCAGCAGGAAGAAGGATGTCCCAATTCCCCTATATATAGCTTAAATCAGACCTCATTTAGAATACTGTGTTCATTTTCACTTATAAACAGATATTGATAGATAAAGATAGGACAGATCCAGAGATGGGCAACAGATATGATGCAAGATATATCAAGAAGGACAGAAGGAACTGCCTTAGGAAGGCAGTATTTTCACCATGAAGCTAGGAACAAGAACATGGAACACAGAGACATAACCTCAGACAAGTGAGAAGTAAAATGTAAACTAACCTTAGAAAGTATAACATTTACTGAAAGAGAAGTCGATTTGGACTTTAAAAGTCCATACTAGGTTGAAGAAAAGAAAAACCTGAAAAATAAATATAAAAAGGGTAGACTCGATGGACAACTTATTTTTTTTCTGCTGTAACTCTTCTACAGTATATTTCTATGGTTGTTGCTATTACTTAACCACTTGTCTACCAAGGTACATTTATAATCATCACAGTAGACAAGTGGTTTGATCATCAAAGCTGCTGCTTTAGCTGTGAGCTTGATGCTGGCTTTAAGGGCCAGCAGTGGGCTTTCTGATAAATGTCTAGAGCCACCCTATCACATTTACAGAGTTGTGAAAGAGGAGCCCTCCACCGGCCTCACCCGCGGTGGTTCCTGGGTTCTTCTGTTCCACCAGGGAGCCCAGGACCGCAGGAAAAATGTTTCCCTGGTAAGTAATGGAGGAACTCAATCCCTCCTGTGACTAATGACCCCTGAAACAACATGCATTATGCCACACAATCTGTTTTAATAGTTGCATTGTAGGGCAGAAGAGACATTGGGGAGTAGTAATTTCGAAAAAAATTAAAGTGCAAACAAAAGTAATTGTTTCAGATTAGTAAAAATTAAAAAAAAAAATGTTAAGCACTCCCATCACCCCCGCACACAACCCATATAAAAAGTGCAGCATAGAGTGAGCACATGTATGTAAACATCAATTGTGCTACACGTGTGAGGTATCTTCCTGAACAACGGAGTGAGAGTAATAATTCTAGGTCCATAGCTCTTGGTCAACTCTAAACTGATGACCTGTAAAGGCTTCACCTAAAAGGGTTGCCTATAGAGAATTTTTGGACACCAACGTTTTTTGCTATACCACGGGCTTACGCAATTTTAAGACTTGACATGTTTGGTATATGCTGTATATCTCTGACCCCACCTTTTATATCGTACCAAAAAATGGCCATAATATTGTGCTTGTTTTTTACTGAAAATATGTGTTTGATAAATAACTGTGCAACATACAAGATTGCAGCTACCACCGTTTTATTTTCCGGTGTCTCTACTGTCAGAAAATATTTTTTGGGGGAGGTTTACAGCACTTTTTAGCAAAAAATGTACATTTCTAAATGTATGCAAAAATAAAGAAAGGAAAAAAATTGCCCTGTAGACAAGTGTTTTGTTTTTTTTTAACCCAGCACAAGAGACTTACCTTCAATGTGAAGTGTCCCTTGTGCTGCTAGCTGGTCTGGTCGTTGAAATCCAAAGTCCTCTGCTTCCCCTGCATTCCCCTGCTGCCATAACCTTCTGGTGCTATGAATGGCGGATGAGCGGATGAATGAAAGGTCCACCTTCTCCATTCATAGATAGTATGTCATTGATGGAAGCTGCAGTACAGCATCTATGCAAGGACACAGTCACACTCTTGATGAGTGCCTGTAACATGTCCAGCACACTGAAATATTATGGCTGCAGGGGTATGTGGGGGAGAAAGGGGGCACAGGACTTCAGATTTCAACTAACAGACCAGCAAGCAGCACAAGGAACATTTCACATTGAAGGTAAGTACAGTCTATTGCACTAAGTTAAAAAAAAACACTTGTCTACCAGAACAAGTTCTTAATTCTTTGCATACATGTTAAAATCTGCATTTTTTTGCTAGAATTTACTGTAAACATCCCAAACACATATTTTCTGAAAGCAGAGACCTTGGAGAATAAAATGGTGGTATTTGCAATTTTATTTAACCACATGCCGCCCAGCCACTGTATAAATATGGCGGCAGGGCAGCACGGCAGGGCAAAACCACGTTTTAAAACGTGTGTTTTGTAAACAGGTAGGGGGCGTGCGCGAGGCGCGCCGCCGTCCTACCTGTCCCGCCGATCACAGCCGCGGATGTCAGTCGACGGGTCACAGCCGGTCATTACCAGCTATGTCCTGGCGATCGGCGGCAATCTGTTTGCCGTCGATCTGTGTGTCCCTGACAGCTCCAGGACAAGCTGATCGGGACAGAAGAGTTTCTCTCTCCCGATCAGCGGTGTCCCGTGCAGTACACACCCCTGCCCCCTAGTAAAACACTCCCCCTCATACAGATAACCCTTCCCTGAAAAATAAACTTAACCCCTTCCTCCCCAGTGCCATTTGTACAGTGTCAGTGTTTTTTTTTGCACTGATCACTGTATTGGTGTCACTGGGGATGTCAGTGACCCCAAGTCAGTACCCCCCAATGTCAGAATGTCCGCCGCAGTCCCGCCATAAGTTGCTGATCGCCGCCATAAGTCACTGATCGCCGCCATAAGTTGCTGATCGCCGCCATTATTAGTATAAAAAAAACTAAAAATCCCAGTATCTTTCCCGCCATTTGTAAACGCTATAACTTTCAGGTAAACCAATTTACACGTATTGGTTTTTTTTTTAGCAAAGACATGTCGCAGAATGCATTTTGGCAGAAATTTATGACTAAATTTGATTTTTAAATTTTTGTTTACTGGACATGTTTTATAGCAAAAAGTCCAAAATATTGTTTTTTTTTCCTCAAAATTGTCAGCCTTTTTTTTTATAGCGCAAAAAATAAAAACTGCACAGGCGATCAAATACCACCGAAAGAAAGCTCAATTTGTGGGAAAAAAAAGGATGTAAATTTCATTTATGTACCGTATTGCATGACTGCGCAATTGTCTGTTACACTAGCGCAGCACTGTATAGCAAAAAAATGGCGTAAATTGCAGTATCTATACCATAGTGTGTAGACGCTGTAGCAGAATACATTTTGGCCTAAATTTATAACCAAGTTTGAGTTTACTATATATTTTTTATAGCTGAAAGTAAAAAATATTGTTGTTCTTCAAACTTTTTGGCCTTTTTTTGTTTATAGCGTGAAAAATAAAAAGCGCACAGGTGATCAAATACCACAGAGAGAAAGCTCTATTTGTGTGAAAAAAAGGACGTAAATTTTGTTTGGGTGCAGCATTGCATGACCGCGCAATTATCAGTTGAATTAGTGCAGCGCCGAGTAGCAAAAAGAGGCCTGGTCAATAAGGGGGGTAAATCCTCTGGAGGTCAAGTGGTTAAATGTAAATTATTCTTGCGGGTTAAGGCAGCTTCCTCAGCTATACTGGACATGTACTTTTGCCAAGAAAAACATCCTCTCACTACCTGGGAAACTTGAAGCTAGATATTATAACAAAAACGGTGTATTGACACTAGAGATGAGCGAATTATTCAAAAATTCGGTTCGGCTGATTCGCCGAATTCGCCGAAAAAATTCGATTCGATCCGAATATATTCGCCGCAAATTTAACTTATAAAAAGGGTGTTTCTAGGCTTCAGAGAGTCTTTATATTAGTGCAGAACACTGTACCTTTAATTTAAATGCCCTTGGAGTCTGCTGGGGAAGAGAAATAATACTGTCAGTCAGTATGACATGCAGATGAGTGCCGTCGATCTTAGAATCACCGCACACTTCACTCATTTGGGCAGTCACGGGGCCAAAACCAGAGTGTGGAGCCACAGTGTGGCGGTGGAGGCAGCAGCAATGGGAGGCCATACAGCACCCTATGACAAAATGGAACCCACCAGCAGTGTGAGGAGACCTGAAAGTGGCACATGGCAGAGTGTGGCGATGGAGACAGCAGCAATGGGAGGCCGTACAGGGACCCATGACACACTCTGGACCTGGCAGCAGCATGAGGAGGCGGTACAGGGGCCCATGACAGATTACGGGCCTGGCAGCAGCATGAGGAGTCGGTACGGGGGCCCATGGCAGATTACGGGCCTGGCAGCAGCATGAGGAGGCGGTACAGGGGCCCATGGCAGAGTGGCAGAGCGTAAGCAGCTAAAATTGAAGGCCATACAGAGGCCTATGTTAAAAAGTCCCCCCAGCAGCAGCGTGGGGAGACGACTATCAAGAGTCCAATGGCAGAGTGGCGGAGCAGAAGCAGCTTCAATTGAAGGCCATACACAGGCCTAGGTTAAAAAGCGGAAGCCGTCAGCAGCGTGAGCAGACGACAGAGACACATGGCGCAGGGTGGCGGTGGATGCAGCAGTATTCGGAAGCCAAACACAGGCCTCGGTTAAAAAGCGGAAGCCGTCAGCAGCGTGAGCAGACGGCAGAGGCACATGGCGCAGGGTGGCGGTGGAGGCAGCAGCAATGGAAGGCCATACAGCACGCTATCACAAAATGGAACCCACCAACAGTGTAAGGAGACCTGAAAGTGGCACATGGCGCAGGGTGGCGGTGGAGGCAGCAGTATTCGGAAGACATACACAGGACTAGTTTAAAAAGCGGAAGCCGTCAGCAGCGTGAGCAGACGACAGAGGCACATGGCGCAGGGTGGCGGTGGAGGCAGCAGTATTCGGAAGCCATACACAGGCCTAGGTTAAAAAGCGGAAGCCGTCAGCAGCGTGAGCAGACGACAGAGACACATGGCGCAGGGTGGCGGTGGAGGCAGCAGTATTCGGAAGCCATACACAGGCCTAGGTTTAAAACTGGAACCCAGCAGCGTGAGCAGACGACAGAGGCACATGGCGCAGGGTGGCGGTGGAGGCAGCAGCAATGGAAGGCCATACAGCACCCTATCATAAAATGGAACCCACCAACAGTGTAAGGAGACCTGAAAGTGGCACATGGCGCAGGGTGGCAGTGGAGGCAGCAGTATTCGGAAGACATACACAGGACTAGTTTAAAAAGCGGAAGCCGTCAGCAGCGTGAGCAGACGACAGAGGCACATGGCGCAGGGTGGCGGTGGAGGCAGCAGCAATGGAAGGCCATACAGCACGCTATCACAAAATGGAACCCACCAACAGTGTAAGGAGACCTGAAAGTGGCACAAGGCGCAGGGTGGCGGTGGAGGCAGCAGTATTCGGAAGACATACACAGGACTAGTTTAAAAAGCGGAAGCCGTCAGCAGCGTGAGCAGACGACAGAGGCACATGGCGCAGGGTGGCGGTGGAGGCAGCAGTATTCGGAAGCCATACACAGGCCTAGGTTAAAAAGCGGAAGCCGTCAGCAGCGTGAGCAGACGACAGAGACACATGGCGCAGGGTGGCGGTGGAGGCAGCAGTATTCAGAAGCCATACACAGGCCTAGGTTTAAAACTGGAACCCAGCAGCGTGAGCAGACGACAGAGGCACATGGCGCAGGGTGGCGGTGGAGGCAGCAGCAATGGAAGGCCATACAGCACCCTATCACAAAATGGAACCCACCAACAGTGTAAGGAGACCTGAAAGTGGCACATGGCGCAGGGTGGCGGTGGAGGCAGCAGTATTCGGAAGACATACACAGGACTAGTTTAAAAAGCGGAAGCCGTCAGCAGCGTGAGCAGACGACAGAGACACATGGCGCAGGGTGGCGGTGGATGCAGCAGTATTCGGAAGCCAAACACAGGCCTCGGTTAAAAAGCGGAAGCCGTCAGCAGCGTGAGCAGACGACAGAGGCACATGGCGCAGGGTGGCGGTGGAGGCAGCAGCAATGGAAGGCCATACAGCACCCTATCACAAAAAGGAACCCACCAACAGTGTAAGGAGACCTGAAAGTGGCACATGGCAGAGTCTGGCGATGAAGTCAGCAGCAATGGGAGGCCGTACAGGGACCCATGACACACTCTGGACCTGGCAGCAGCAAGAGGAGGCGGTACAGGGGCCCATGGCAGAGTGTAAGCAGCTTAAATTGAAGGCCATACAGAGGCCTATGTTAAAAATAATAACATGTTTGGGGCATGATTCATGGCGGATTTAGTCAGTTGTGTCAGGAACTGGTGGTTTGAAATCCAGACTAATCCACGCCTGATTCATTTTCACAAACGTGAGTCTCTCCACACTTTGGGTGGACAGTCGTGTCCTCCGCGGAGTTACAATACCTCCTGCCGCACTAAACACGCGCTCCGATGCCACGCTACTGGCCGGGCATGACAGCCTTTCAAGGGCAAATTCAGCTAGTTGGGGCCAAAGGTCAAGTTTCGTTGCCCAGTAGTCAAGGGGATTGTCTACCTCGGTTGGCAGGGTGCTGTCCAAGTAGGCCCAAGCCTGTTGTTTGAGGTCCTGCTCCAGGTCCACCTGATGCTGCTGCTGCTACTGTGGCTGGTTAGTAGTTTCCTCACTGCGCTGGTGAAGAAAGCTACTCATCATCGACTGCAGACTGAGGCAGCCGCTGCTGGTGGAGCTGCCACTGCTCCTACCACCCCACCCCTCCCCTGCTGCCATGGCAGCGGAACGCGAGCGCACAGGGCCCACAGTGTCTGAGGATGGACGTTGGCGCAGAAAGGCAGAGACCAACTGACTACATAGGTGGTTTTTATAGTACGTTATTTTGGCCTCCCTCTCAGCAGGTGTGAAAAAGGCCACCATTTTTGAACGGTAGCGAGGGTCCAACAAGGTGGACAGCCAAAAGTCATCCCTCTGTCTGATGGTTATTATTCGGCTGTCGCTACGCAAGCAACCGAGCATGCTATGGGCCATTTGTGCCAAGGAATGCGAGGGACTCCCTGCCTCCATCTCCACAGCATACTGCCACGGTGCGTCTGGGTCCTCTGTCTCCTCCTCCTCCTCTACCAGATGCTCCTGCTCCTCCACTCCTGTCCGCTGAGTGGAAAAACCACCCATTTCACTCAATAATTCCTGAGCACCAATGTCCTCCTCTACCTCCTCCTCTTCTTCCTGTCCTGCCCCCACAGGGGTCATGTGGCGTTGAGATCTGTGCGCCACGTCTACCGCACCCTGACCAGCCATTGATAACAGCATTTGTTCCAGGACGTGCAACAGAGGAATGACGTCGTTCATCCCATAGTCCTGCCGACTCACGAATAGCGTGGCCTCCTCAAAGGGCCTGAGCAAGCGGCAGGTGTCACGCATGAGCTGCCAATGGCTGACATCTAAGTTACACAGGGGGAGTACCTTTATCCGCTTGTAACATCAGGAAATCGGTGATGGCCTTTCGCTGTTCGTAAAGGCGGTCTAACATATGTAGGGTTGAATTCCACCTTGTTGCAACGTCGCAGATCAGGCGATGCTGTGGAATTCCGTTCTGCCGCTGCAGCTCAAGGAGGGTGTGCTTTGCGGTGTAGGAATGGCTGAAATGCATGCAAAGTTTACGTGACATTTTAAGGATGTCTTGCAGTGGGATGGTGGATTTTAGGAACCGCTTGACAACCAGATTGAACACGTGAGCCATGCATGGCGCATGGCACAACCTTCCTTGACGCAGAGCAGACACCATGTTCTTTCTGTTGTCGGTCAACATGATTTTCAGTTTGCGCGGAGACAGCCATCTGTCGATTTCTCTGTTCATTACACTCAGAAGTTCCTCCCCTGTGTGACTACGTTCGCCAAGGCATACCAGGTGCAGCACAGCGTGACACCGTTGCGCCCAACACATGTGATATGCCGGTCGGGTAATGGGACTTGGCACGGGGGTGGCGGCTGAGGACACGGCGGAAGAAGAGGTGGTAGAGGCGGACATCTTTGCTGGACCAAGGACGTGCAAACGTGGAGGCAAAAGCGGCGTGACCTGTCCAAGTTGCTGGTGCGGCTGTGCCGGCACCACGTTCACCCAGTGGGCCGTAAATGACATGTACTGTCCCTGACCGTAGTTACAGCTCCACACGTCGGCGCTGCCGTGCACTTTGGCAGAGACCGACATGCTCAAAGACTGGCCCACCATCTCTTCTACATGTGAATGCAGGGCTGGCACTGCCTTTTTGGCGAAGAAATGCCAGCTTGGCACTCTCCACCGTGGCTCGGCACAAGCCATCATTTCTCGGAAAGGTGCTGAGTCCACCACTTGGAAAGGGAGGGACTGCAGCACCAGCAACTTGGACAGGAGGACGTTCAGCTTCTGCACCCTCGGGTGCGTGCTCGCAAACTGTTGTCTCTTGGAAACGGATTCCAAGAAAGACTGCTGACGGAATCCGTGAAGAGGAGTAGCAGGAGAAGGAGCATCTGAATGAGCGGAAGATGCCAACGAGCGACAACTCCCCTCAGCAGAGGTGTTGGAGCCTTGACTGGCTGATAGAGGGCGATTGACGTCAGGTGACGGAGCAAGTAACGGAGCGGGTGATGGAGCGGGGGCTGGGGCAGGCAGAACCGCCGTATCTTTATCACGGTTTTCCCAGGCCACCGAATGGTGACGCTGCATATGCTGACGCAACGCTGTAGTCCCAACATTGGCCCCCTGGCCACGCTTGACTTTCTGGCCACACAGTCGACATACGGCTACGTTTACTTCCTCGGGCGGCTTGACGAAAAATTGCCACACCGCCGAGTAGGAAACTTTGCCCCCGCTACTCCTCACTGGCTGACTGCTACTTCCTCCGTGCACACCGGCACCACTACTGGCCGTGGTGGTAGGCTGCAGTGGAGCTGGTGCTCTACTCCGTGGCTGTTTGGCTCCACTGACACTGCTGCGACCCTGCTGCCTCCTGGGCAACCCACCGACTGTTTTGCTCGCTGGCAAGCTGGCACCCTCTTCTCCTGATGATGCGGAAGCAATAGCCTGATGACGACGAGGCTGCCAAGTGCGATCAGCCTCATCATCATCAATTAGGGTCTCCGCGTCACTACTAGCCCCCTCGGCTGCGTGTGGGTCAGGAGACAGACCTGTCTCTAGACCGGCTACCGAGCCACTCTCCTCGCCAGTACTTCTTAGCCTGGCTGCTGAAGAGGCGGATGTCTCCCCCCGTTCTTGACCGCCCTCTGTTAGCTCTTCCTCACTGTACAGTGGGGCTGAGCCCACAGCATGCGATACTTCGCTTGGTGAGGGAACAGCAAAGGACAGGGGCAGGTCGAGGACACGTGATTTCAGTGGGCTTGCTCCCGGGCATGCCAACTAACGGTTGTGTCTGACGTACCCACCGACCGTTGGCTGTAGGTGTCAGAGGTGACCTGGGAAGAGGAAGACGACCGAGTCAACCAATCGATGATGGCAGGATTGTCGGTGGAGACACGACCGCTGGATGACACCGGGAGCACTGGCCTCTGGCTGCGACTAGTGCTGCCTCGACCCCTTCCTCTGCTGCCACGTCTGCTCGCTCCTGAAACATTGCCTCCTCTGCCACTCCTCTGCGTGTTGTCTGACATACTCTTTAATTCAATAAGCACCCCAAAAATAAAACCGGATTTAACTCTTTGAACGTACAATAGTGGTTGTGAAGCAGAAAGTCAGTTTATTTAGCACAATCGGTCAATTGCAGCTTGCCGTTGGCTGTAAACTGTACGTTTATGTCACTGGAATGCACTAATCACCCAAAAAATATTACCGCCACCCGGCGTGTATATGGATTTAACTCTTTGAACGTACAATAGTGGTTGTGAAGCAGAAAGTCAGTTTATTGTACACAATCGGTCAATTGCAGCTTGCTGTTGGCTGGAAACTGTACGTTTCTGTCACTGGAATGCACTAATCACCCAAAAAATATTACCGCCAGCCGGCGTGTAAATGGATCTAACTCTTTGAACGTACAATAGTGGTTGTGAAGCAGAAAGTCAGTTTATTGTACACAATCGGTCAATTGCAGCTTGCCGTTGGCTGGAAACTGTACGTTTCTGTCACTGGAATGCACTAATCACCCAAAAAATATTATCGCCAGCCGGCGTGTAAATGGATTTAACTCTTTGAACGTACAATAGTGGTTGTGAAGCAGAAAGTCAGTTTATTTAGCACAATCGGTCAAATGCAGCTTGCCGTTGGCTGGAAACTGTACGTTTATGTCACTGGAATGCACTAATCACCCAAAAAAAATTACCGCCACCCGGCGTGTAAATGGATCTAACTCTTTGAACGTACAATAGTGGTTGTGAAGCAGAAAGTCAGTTTATTGTACACAATCGGTCAATTGCAGCTTGCCGTTGGCTGGAAACTGTACGTTTGTGTCACTGGAATGCACTAATCACCCAAAAAATATTACCGCCAGCCGGCGTGTAAATGGATTTAACTCTTTGAACGTACAATAGTGGTTGTGAAGCAGAAAGTCAGTTTATTTTGCACAATCGGCAAACTGCAGCACCAACTGTGCACGACAGCCACCAAAAAAAAAAAGGGTGTATGTCACTTTAAATTTTCGATTCTTTGATAGCTGTGGCCCTAAGTAACGATTCTGTGTCCCTGAGTAACGATTCTGTGTCCCTGAGTAACGATTCTGTGGCCCTAAAGTCTCTGTGGCCCTAACTCTGTCCCTTCATACACACAGGTCTGTCTCTCTTGAATGACCGGAGGCTAATGGAGAATTCTAAGATGGCCGCGATTTATAGCTCCACCATTACACAGTGCTGGCTGGCTGGCTGCTGATTGGCTAATGCGATCACATGTCATGAATGAATGCATTATGGGTCAGCGCGCCTTGTCTGCGCGCCTTCCCAGAGATCCCCGCTCCGTCGCCACACATGTCGCCGCCATTTTTTGGAAAATTCGATTCGTGCATCCGAAGTGTGCTAATCTTCGGATTCGGCGCGAATCGAATTTTTCCAAATCTTCGGAACGAATTCCACTTTGTCATGTTCGATTCGCTCATCTCTAATTGACACATTTGCTTTTTCCTTGCCCTCAAATTATCACACTTGCCCATTTGTTTCTCATGCATTGTAACTATTGCCTGCTTGTTTTTTTTCTTAGGCAGAGTAACTACAACAGAGGGAAAAACATGGCATCAGCCTCATGGGTAAATTAATCTTCAGGTAAGTAGATAGTTATCAACCCATGGGATCTTAATAGCCATTGTGCAATAATACTGGTACTATAGTGACATCAGATTTCAAATATTTGCATTCCTAGGCCACTTGTTATTGTTTTTATTGGTTGCAGGGTTAAAAACAACTCTTTTAAGTTACTGCTGCTTCTGTGACCCCCCACTCCTCTTAGGAGATTTCATAGTTACATAGTCGTTAAGGTTGAATAAAGACACCAGTCCATCCAGTTTTACCTGATTTAAACAATGATCCTGTATGGTCATCTAGACAGCAATTAAAACAGCTCTCTCCATTGCAGTAGAAAAAACTGAGCTAGATCCTGTTAGTTGTATAGGTATGACTAGATACATGTATCCCCACCATTAGCCATAACATGACAGAACAATCCTTTGTAGAATAGGATAATACTGATATTTATACATACTCATCGGCCACTTTATTAGGTATACCTGTTCAATTGCTTGGTAACACAAATTGCTAATCAGCCAATCACATGGCAGCAACTCAATGAATTTAGGCATCTAGCCATGCTGAAGTTCAAACAGAGCATCAGAATGGGGAAGAAAGGGGATTAAAGCAAATTTGAACGTGGCATGGTTGTTGGATGGCAGACAGGCTGGTCTGAGTATTTCAAAAACTGCTGATCTACTGGGATTTTCACACACAACCATCTTCAGGGTCTTAAAAACAGAAAATATCCAGTGAGCGGCAGTTCCGTGGAGGAAAAATGCGTTGTTGAGGATGAGGAGAATGGGCAGACTGGTTGCTGCGGCATTCAGATGGTAGGGTTAGAATTTGGCATAAACAACATGAAAGCATGGATCCATCCTGCCTTGTATCAATGGTTCAGGCTGGTGGTGTAATGGTGTGGGGAATATTTTCTTGGCACTAGCAAGGTGTACCTAATAAAGTGGCCGGTAATTGTAAGGTCAACGTTGAAGTGACTTTGTATGAATGCCCAAGTGTCTTACTCTGTCTATAGCCAACGTTAATTTAATTATTGGGTATTTACCAACAGAGGATTTTTTTTTTAATAATCATGCTTGTTTTTTTCTCTCCAACAGTAGAGGTATTCAAGCCAGTTGTGGAAGACTGGGTTAACACTGTGCAACGGCTTTGGGCCCAACTGTCCCAGTATTTAAACCTGCCTGTGGAAGATGGTAATTTTTAATTAACTATTAGGGCTTATGTCAATGGGATTTGGGTTTGTGTCGATGGCATCATTTTGAGGTGCTTTTGAATTCATTGACAGGTTCAGAATTAATTGACAGGTTCATTTGACATGCATTAGACCTCCTTCTGACCTCCATTTTATTTGTTTCAAGAGAATCTTACATTTCCTTAGACTTTTATGGTAATGCAAAATCTATCTGGTATGAATAAAATGCCATGTAAAACAAGAACATGCCAACACACGTACAGTATATTATCTTTCGTTGGCCTAATATTGAAGTGAAATGGGAATGATCTCTTGCATTTTTTCCAGTTTAATTTGAAATTGCTGTGTTCACATTAGCATGATTAAAAGATTTTGAGAGATTTTTTTTCTCAGCCACTGAAATTTTGAACTGAAATTATTAAATGGCATATAAGGAACACATATTAAAAGTCACATGATATGGGTTATGTAAATTTCCTATTAAAGTGTATGTAAACCCCCAACAATAAGCCTATTTTATTTGAAACCTTTGGGTCTGTTAAACTAATAATTTCAAAAATGTTTTGTTATATCTGTTTGAAATGTACAAAAAGTTACTTCATACTGCCAGAAATCTGGTCAACTGATAGCATCCTGTGCTCTCTGCTTGTGCTGACAATTATTAGCTGCATTATATTAAATTCTTGCTTTTGGGTTTAATGTCACTTTAAAGAGTAAGTATACTTAACCCATTCTGTTTAACCCTCCCTCCTGATCTAAATGACCTAACCCTCTCCTACGGCTGCTTACTCCCTAACAGCTGCAGCCTGCTAAAATCTTGAAATCCTACAGCTGAACAGTGAGCACTCAAAGGCATTAATGAGGTCCTCTTTTAGGAAGGAAAAAGAAAAACTGCTGTGAGGGGTAATTTAGATCTAGAAGGCTAGGCAGGTTTTTTAAGTGTACCTTGTCTGAAAGTTCACTTATTGGCAGCATGGGGGAACTTCTCGCCAATCAGTTTAATTGTATGTATCATTTAACTGCTGTGAGGATTATCGCCCCTGAGGCCAGTTATCAGACCACCTTGTCAGGTTTCTTCACCAACTTCAGGGTCTCCTGTCCCAGAAACCACATGGTGCAGAACACTCTTTATCCTCCACCAGTTCTATACATTTTGCTTTGAACTCAGCCAGAATGCATAACGGGAAGCCACTGAACACTTTAAAATGCTGTGTACACTTGTGGTCCAGTCCCAGCCCTTGAGAAGCTCCATTTCACAGTGAGCCCAAGAATAGGGGTTCAACCACGACAAGGGGTAGAAGAACCAGGAATTAATCTTCCCCTCCAATGGGAACCTCCATCGGTGACCACCACCGCTTCCACTTCTGAACTGGCTGCTCCTCTTTTCCTTTCGCTCACTCAATCACTTTCATCACATCATAATAATATGCTTAATTTCCCTTTAGAATTCACTGCAGGAATATACACGTAATTCTTTCATAAACTGACCAGACCAGACATTGTTAAGTAATGTTTACTGAAGTTTAGGGTGTTTATGTTAAATGACAGACTTTACATGAGCTTCTAGTGCAACATGCTTCAGCGGGACATAGGTTGCTAACATAACTATCCTTTCAATAAATGCTAGAATATTCTCCTGGACATCACACAAATTGTGACTTTGGTTGTAGCAGTGGTGCACATACCTGTAGCTTCTCACTTACCAAATACTGACCATAAGTCTCTATTTCACAAGTCTCTTTCCCCATGCTTGGGGCCCTTAAGTTCAGGTATCGCTTATGATAGTCAGAACTACATCATAGCTTCTGTGGCTTTCCTCCTATCTCCCATTGAAAGAGCTCCAGAAAACCACCCACTTTCTTTCCCCTCTATACCCCACTATGGGAAGTGACCTAACCCAGGCTAATGCACCACCATCCACAGTGGATCCCGAAATCACTAAATATTAACCCATGAAGTACATTATTACAAAACTTGCCTACACTCTCACCTTTTAAAATATTAAAACCCGTTTCTGAAAATTATTTAATTTAAATAAAGTATCCTTATACTATATACTAATTACAGTGAGTGACTCCATCTAAAATGTACTTTTGTTATGGAGAAGTAGAGAAAAAGGCATGCCTTTTGTTTGAAAGCCCATTAGAGAGGGTCATTACCATTCGTCTGTCCAGATGAGAAGCCAACTGCTTATTTTCAACAACCTTGCCTTTCCGTTATGTTTCTGCGGAGTGGGGTGTATTTGATATCTAGGACAAAGGTAAGACCCAGTGCCCACAAGCCTCCCAGATTCTTGGTTAGCCTGGCTGCTCTTAGGGGAATCTCCCCACTGTGCTACTGAACAGGAGGACACAGTGAGTCCTGTTCCTGATAGCAGAATTATAAAGATTTCACCATGAACTGCCTGTACTGTCTCCTGCTGCATTGTGATTACATTGTACAGTTACACAAAATCTTTTTTTTTTTAGCTTCACCTCCTCAATCTTCCGAGTCATCTGAGAGAAGCCTGCAAGAAGTTGTTAAGGACTATGAAGACAAAATGTCAAAACTGTCAAGGACAGTAGAAGGTATAAAATGTATTTTTTTCTGCTTATAACACTCTGGAGGCTTAAAGAAGGAGCCAGGTCCCCCTGTCCGACAATGCTGCTACGAAGGAGACAGAGTTGTGAGTGAAGGTTCTAGTCTCTGGCAGCACTGGGTACAAGCACTGCCATTTACAAAAAATGCACATCAATGCAATACATTAAAAAAAAGCAATGTCAATGCAAGTACGTTTTCCACACGTCAATGCATGCTACTCGCAAAAGACCAACCAGCTACTGATAAGGCCTATGCTTCCAATCATACTGGGGCATGCAGTGGCATGATAGTGTTTTTTTCTAGTGGACACAGTGAATCATGGCACTTAATACCTGGTAGTTATGAGCAGCTGGGGTATCATGTGATTGCTCTGGCCAATCACAGTGATGACATGATATTTCTGTAAGCAAACTGCCATGAATAGCTTTCCTAGAGCATTCTAGAACCATAGTGGGAGAAAGGACAGAGTGGGCAGCCTAAATATTTATGGGACTCCATCCAATTCCTAGGGAGGTGTGCCCAGTAGGTGGTGAGAGGGCCCATAAATAGTCTGAGGCCTGAACAGCAATGTTCAGTGTTCCTGGATCTAGTCCTGCTGGAGGAGACCACTGTGGAGGGTCCTAGAAGAATCCTTCAGGAAGACACAGAGGTTTCAGCTAGACTTAGCAGGGGGGGGGGCTATTCACAAGCTGTTCACAAGTCCTGGGATCAATTTGAGTCTAGAGAAGCTCACTGTAGAGAGCCAGGAGGAAGTTGGTGGAAAAGGGTCCAGCTGTCCTATGGTGGTGTGAATCTACATCTCCCTAACAGGGAAGAGCTTGGTGGAAATCAGGGTAAGACAAGCAATGATCCTGTGTATAAAAGCGTTAAAGAGTAGCTTTTACTTTCTGGCAGGACTACTAGTCACCAGCAGCACAGAAATCCTGTGGGACATTCCTTTTTGTATAATGCACCCAGAAAGTTAGTGAATCCTTGAGTTATTTAGACCTGGAGTTTATTGGGGTATCCCATGCACCATCTCCCTATCCAAGTTCAATGATTCAAATTAAACTGTGCTTTGGAGCCATTGGAAGAATGCCGAAAATTATGTGTGCTTAGTTGTGTGTGCTCCATGTGGGGAAACAGGACTAAGTTCAACCACGGCTATTAAGCTTACACTCTTATTTTGTTCTAATTTTATTTTTAAGAAGATTACATTCAGATAATAACACAATTTCTTTAAATGATTTATTTTCTAATGCCACTTTATTTCCCTTTTTTCAGCTATATCCCAAAGACAAACAATAAGTCGTAAGTAACCACTTTTTTATATCTACAAAGTGCATATAAACCCTAAAAATGAATTTCTTTTATTTGGTACCTTTTCTTTTGTTAAATATAACTTTGAAAGCATTTTGTTATATCTCTTCAAGAAGTACAAAAAATACCTGCTGATCCTGCCAAAACCCAGTGAGATGATAACTTCCTATGCTGTCTGTGCTGCACTGAGATTTCAACTAGTGTTATCAGCCTTGCACAGTTGGGAGAGCAGTGAGATTGACAGCAAGCCAAATGTTGAGGTTCCTCCCTCTCATTGTCCTCCACCTTGACATGAAGCTCTATGAACACCAACTACCACAAATGTATTATGTTTTCTTTTCTGATATTGCTGGACATAACATACGTTGTTTCTGTCTCCAGATTTTGAGGAATATGAACTTTACTTTTTAATACGGTATGTAGAGGAGCATAACTGGATTCATCTGATGAGGATCCTCAGAGTCAGCGAGGAAGAAATGAAGAGGTGTAGAAATCTATCCAAAGATAAAAGGGAACAAAAATATCAAATGTTAAAGGTGTGGTTGAGAAAAGGCCAGAATGGGATCACAAGCTTCAAAAATGAACTGATCTTTGCCTTGGAAATCATTGAATGTGTTAACATTGCGTCAATGTTCAAGAATGGGCGGTCCGTCATGTCAAGTAAGGGACAGTTATTACATGGTCAACTGAAAACATTTATATAGAGATGGTGTTTACTTTGTTTTCAAATTTAAACTAGCAAAACATTTAGCTCAGGACAGTATGATGCACGCTTTTACCCATGTGAGTATAACTGTTGGGGTATGTTCCCAAACTTGTTAATGCCAGAAAGCCACTGCAAGTGTATCTAAATCTAAATGCAAACAATTTAAAATATTGCAGCTAACTAATCTATAGTAATGATGTGGTGGCTGCATTCGTTTTCTTTTTTTAGGCTTTCGTTCCTTTATTTTGCTGATCCTGCCAGGAAGTCTGTTATTTTTCAACTTCTTTTAAAGTAAAGTCTCTTTTTTATGTTTTACCTACAGGTAAGCCTTTAATAAGCCTTACCTGTAGGTACTGGAAATATCTCCTAAATATGCACCATTTTGGAGATATTTACTTTAGCAGTGCTGGTGATTTCACTAGCACATGCGCACTGCGCTCTGAATGGACGTGGTGCTGCCGAAACTCCTGCACGTATATGTGGGAGGGACATAAGTGCACTTCAGCCAGTCAAACGGCCGCAGCCTGCAAACCTGGAAATACGGTGAAGATGGAAGCCCTTGGGAGTCATGAAGAGCGCTCTGCTGGAAAGCTTCGTTTTCAGGTAAGTCTTTCATAATGAGCTAGTCTGCAATGCGTACTAGCACATTATGATCTTACCTTGCAGGGGGAAGATTTTTTTGTTTTATTTTTTACAGTTTACTAACGCTTTAACAGACCAGGCTGTCCAGATAAAGTAGCAGTCAGAGGGTTGAGAAAATCATTTAGCACTGAAAGGGGTGCTTACACATATCAGCTTTTTTCATCTATTTAAAACCTTTGGCCTCATACACACAGACAGGAAAATTCTGCTGTTAGAGGCATCTGGCATTTTTTATGCCCCAGAAAGCAGCTCTAGGTTATTTAATATGGATATAGTTTCATTTACAGGTGTGTTTTAGAGCAGCATTCAAAACATTTAAAAAAGTTGCATTGAGAGAGTTTTCCAGCATAATTTACACCCGTATGCATGTAAACATGTCTAAACATGGGCATATGTTGGTAAATGTATTCTAATAGCTATAATAAATTACTATTCTAGCCAATAGAATGAGTGTCTCTGTTGCTCCTGCATAGAATGGAGCCACCCTAAAGCTGGCAAAACATGGATCACAATTTGGCCGGTTCAGCAGGGACCAGCCAGATTTCAATCCATATATGGCCAAGGTGGTTGTACAGAAGTTGATCTACCGATTGCCGAATTTTAGCTGCTCCATCAGCGCTGCTGCTATAGCAGGGCATTCTAATGGTGGGAAGTCTCCCCGCTGTCAGAATATAAAGATACAGCGGGGGGATTCATTGAGTCGTTTTTTTTTTTTTCGCTCAACCCACTGAGAAAAAAAAGGATAATTTATGGGCTGCTTAAGGCAGGAAATGAATTATTGGTTGGATCACCAGGTAAAGATAAAGGAATAAAACTTAAAGAAAATATTCAAATAAGTATTTTCTTATTCTTAACAAGCAGTAAAGAAACTTTATAACAAGCCTTCCCTGACCTCTGTAGCCTCAGGCACTGTAGAGCAACACATCCTCAAATTTTGCAGTGGCTCTAATGTCATTCTCTCTGCTCCCCTAGCTTCCCTCCCCCGGGACTCCTGCCTTCTGTTTACATTGGGTCAGGGTTTCTCAAACAGGGTTCCATGGAACCCTTAGATTCCTCCAGAGGTTGTTTGGGGTTTCTTGAGCATTGAGCTATTTCTACCTCTCAGATAAGTTCCCACTGACACCATTGATCTTTTTAGCTATCTATAAGGGGGGAATTCTTCCCAATGACCACAAGTGTAAGGTCCATTCTTTCCACTAACCATCACACTAATGTACCTTGAGGTGTAGATATAGTCATTTTTAGCAGGGGTTCACTGAGACTGGAAAGTTATTTCAAGGGTTTCTCTGTACTGAAAAGGTTAAGAAAGGCTGTGTTAGAGATTAGATGGCTGCTTTGTCACTGCTGGAAGGGGCAGCATGAGGGGCAGAGCTGCTGAGAGAATGACTTGAAGGGCTTCAGTGCTTGTACTGTAAACTTTGAGAATATATTGCACCACAGTGCCTGCAGGTGTACTTGTTAAAGCTTGTTTAGTGCTTGTTTTAGTTTACTTATGCAGGGCAAATTGACAGCATGCAAAGGTCCCCGACCACCTTATATTTGCTGTACCAGCACTCCCCTGCTGCTCCTTCCTTTGTCACAGCTGCAACATTAACCGGTATAACTTCAGGGTAACAGGGAGCATGTATCCTACTCCCCTTAAAACAGTTCTCAGGCTTTACAGCCAATCACTAAGCCCAAAGCATATGACCTAGAGAGTGACATCATTGCTTCCCCAGGTCACCAACACTGCTGGTTTCTGTGCTAGCTGCAATCAAGGAAAGAAGCAAAAAGTATAGGGGTCAGGGTGAGAAGGCTTTTGAAGAGACGCCCTGCATGAGCAAGGTGACAGAGGAATACAGTGCCTTGAAAAAGTATTCATAGCCCTTGAAATTTTCTGTTTTGTCATGTTACAACTAAAAAAGTAAATGCATTTTATTGGGATTTTATGTGATAGACCAACACAAAGTGGCACATAATTGTGAAGTGAAAGGAAAATGGTAAATGGTTTACAACATTTTTTACAAATAAATATCTGAAAAGTGTGGCGTGCATTTGTATTCAGCCCCCTTTACTCTGATACCCCTAACTAAAATCTAGTGGAACCAATTGCCTTCAGAAGTCACCTAATTAGTAAATAGAGTCAACCCGTGTGTAATTTATTCTCAGTATATATACAGCTGTTCTGTGAAGCCCTCAGAGGTTTGCTAGAGAACATTAGTGAACAAAAAGCATCACGAAGGCCAAGGAACACACCAGTTAGGTCAGGGAGAAAGTTGTGGAAAGTTTAAAGCAGGGTTAGGTTATAAAAAAATATCCCAAGCTTTGAACATCTCACGGATCACTGTTCAATCCATCATCTGAAAATGGAAAGAGTATAGCACAACTGCAAACCTACCATGACATGGCTGTCCACCTAAATTGACAAGCTGGGCAAGGAGAGTAATAATCAGAGAAGCACCCAAGAGGCCCATGGTAACTCTGGAGGAGCTGCAGGGATCCACAAATCAGGTGTGAGAGTCTGTCCACAGGACATCTATTAGTCATGCACTCCATAAATCTGGTCTTTATGGAAGAGTGGCAAAAAGAAAGCCATTGTTGGAAGAAAGCCATAGGAAGTCCCATTTACAGTTTGCGAGAAGTCATGTGGGGGACACAGCAAACATGTGGAAGAAGGTGCTCTGGTCAGATGAGACCAAAATTAAACTTTTTGGCCTAAAAACAAAATGCTATGTGTGGTGTAAAACTAACACTTCACATCACCCTGAACACACCATCCCCACTGAGAAACATGGTGGTGGCAGCATCATGTTGTGGAGAAGCTTTTCTTCAACAGGGACAGGGAAGCTGGTTAGAGTTGATGGGAAGATGGATGGAGCCAAATACAGGGAAATCTTGGAAGAAAACCTGTTAGTCTGCAAAAGACTTGAGACTGGGGCAGAGGTTCACCTTCCATCAGGACAACGACCCTAAACATACAGCCAGAGCTACAATGGAATGGTTTCAATCAAAGCATATTCATGTGTTAGAATGGCCCAGTCAAAGTCCAGACCTAAATCCAATTGAGAATCTGTGGCAAGACTTGAAAATTGCTGTTCACAGACACTCTCCATCCAATCTGACAGATCTGAGCTATTTTGCAAAGAAGAATGAGCAAAAATGTTACTCTCTAGATGTCACAAACACAGCAAACTCTGTACTCCTGCGCTGTGGATGGGCTCAGCAGAGGCTAAGGTAACAATTCAGATGTCCTGGAATATGCCCTCAATGGGAAGAGGCCTCGAAACACGATAGCCAGTTGGAAGTCCAGGGTTCCATTTTTTGGACTTAGATGCAGTGTGGATTTGACACAATTGTTTAGTGTGATGTGCCTTTGTCTTATATGTCCATTGTGAATATGATACTTACTTTTTATCCTTTTAATAAATACTATTTATGATAATGCACTAGGCCAGTTTGCCCTCTTTTTGTTTTCTTTTGTATCCACTATCTAGATGTGCAAAGCTGGCAGAAACATCCCCAAAAAGATTTGCAGCTGTAATTGCAGCAAAAGGTGCTTCTACAAAGTATTGACTCAGGGGGGCTGAATACAAATGCACGCCACACTTTTCACATATTTATTTGTAAAAAATGTTGAAAACAATTTATAATTTTCCTTCCACTTCACAATTATGTGCCACTTTGTGTTGGTCTATCACATAAAATTCCAATAAAATACATTTACATTTTAGGTTGTATCATGACAAAATGTGGAACATTTTAAGGGGTATGAATGCTTTTTCAAGGCACTGTACTTGAATGTAGTGCTTTTTGTTTTTGTTATTGTTTCACATGTTGTCTGCATTTTGATGTTAGCAGCTTTTTCACTACACTGAGTGCATTTAGCGCAGGTATACTTTAGTATTTACTGTACTTGAATGTTCATGACCTGGCCGCAGATACACCTTAAGCAGATAATCACTCAAACATTTCTACTGATAGTGTGATGCAACATATGATGCTAATTTATCTTTTTTTTTTTTTCCTACACAAGAGTCATACAAATTTCCCTCAGAATTTGCTAATTTTCCAATTGAATCTATTTGGAAAAATGTGTGAATCTTGTGTGAAAACATTTATAAATAGACACCTAAATCCCGCACATACAGTAATTGAACAGATCGTTAATGAGCCATCAATAGTAGTTTTCAATAATTCATGGAATGAATAGAAACTTTTAGTGGTACGTTGCCAACAGTGGGCACAGAAAGTTCATGGTCATACAGAATGTGTGATTGCGGTCCATGAAGGAATGCGGTCCCTGTTTCTGTGGGATTTGTTGCATTGCAATTTTCCATCCATTTATTTGAATGGGCTGAAATCGCACTGGATCACAAAAAAGTAGTGCATGCAGTACTTTTCAAAAATGCACTGCACTAAATCACATTTAGTACCATGCAATCTGGTGCAGGCAAACGCACTGCATTTGGGATCTGCATTTGGGATGTCATTAAGAATACATTGACACCCACAGCAGATTGCACACCCAGTGTGTTTTGAATGTGATGCAGGACACACACATGAAATGCGCCTCTCATGCACTGCTTTCTGCAGTGAACCAGCCCTGAAAGTGGGTGAAATAGCCTGTAAATTGTGTTGTGTGTGAATGCTTTTAGTTGGAAAGTAATTAAAAGCAAAAATATGGCCAAGAGTGTGGCCGCACTATACAAAGACACTCCTCTTAGATCTTTTGTAAGCAGTTTGTGTTATTCTGTTTTAACATTTTTTGCTTTGCTCCATTTCCAGCACCTCTATGATGAACAAACACTAAAGTAGGCTTTCCATAAGGTAAGTTGTGGATGTGTAAATAAAGTGTAGAATGCTGATTTTATTTAACCACTTCAATATCAGGCACTTATACTTCTTTCCTGCCCAGGCCACTTTTCAGCTTTCAGCGCTGTCGCACTTTGAATGACAATTGCGCTGTCATGCAACACCGTACCCATCTGAAATTTTTAGCATTTATTTTCACACAAATAGAGCTTTCTTTTGGTGGTATTTAATCACCACTGAATTTTTTAATTTTTTGCTAAATAAAATAAAAAACACCTGCAACTTTTGAAAAAAAAAACACACTTTTCTTCCTTTCTGTTATCAAATTTTGCAATTAAATAACATTTCTTCATAAATTTAGGTTAACATGTATTCTGCTACAGTGAAAATAATAATAATAATTGAATTTTCTATTTTTTTTCAAATGCTTCTATTTTTTTTATTACATTTTTTCTTTTTTTACTATTTCATTTTTCAGCACACTGTGACCAAAGCAATACAATGTTACCATAGTAACATTGAACTACTCTGGGCAAGTGATCAGGATTTTTTTTTTAACACATTATGATTGCTAATACTAATGTATTTAATTGATATTTGAAATCAATGTTACTGAATGAAACTGATACATTCAGTCTTTTGTTGTGATTAGCTGTGATTGGGCAAAGCTGATCATATGATACAAATGGGCTGTGATTGGCTCTGTCTGTATCATGTGACTGCCTTGACCAGTCACAGCTAACAACATAATTTTATCCAATGGATGGCATGACAGAAAGCCATCCATTGTATACAATTGACATGTGATTTGCTGTGATTGGTCACAACGGTCACATGACAATTGCAAAGGGGCGGTGTAGTAATATGTCATCGGCTGTGTCCCGTGGACACAGCCGGTGACAGATTGCGCCACTATGCGGCCCCGTGAGCGGCTCATTTTGACAGGACATCATATGACGCCCAGTCACAATGGAGAGTGTCCTGCCCGGCCGTCAATCTGCTATAGGCCAGGAAGGAAGGTGTTAAAAGCACCCAAATGTGTCACAAATATATACTTTAGTACTCAGAATTACCCTATGGAACAGAAGGAATTTTTGACAGACTTTATATCTAGTGATAGCTATCTTCTGATTGGCTAGGTATATTCCTTGGGAACTGCCAAAAAAAGCATACATTAAGTCAGATGAAATTTGACTGCTTAGTTCAGCATTTCTCAACCTTTTCAACAGAGAGGAATCTTTGAAAGAACCCCTGATAAAAATGACCATATCTACAACTCATGATATATTAGTGTGATGGTCAGTGGGAAGAATCCTCCTTTCACTTGTGGCCATTGAGACATTCCCCTTTACAGATAGCTAAAAGGATCTATGGTGTCAGTGAGATTTATCTGAGAGGCAGAAATTGCTCATTGCTCAAGGAACCTCTAGCAACCTCTGGAGGAACCCTAGGGCAAGTGGTTAAGAAATCTTGGCTTAGTAGTTTGATCACTTCTTGTAACAAATAGGCAACTGCTAGGGTTGGAAAGATATGTTAATGTTTAATAGTTTAGGACTGTTTCCAGCAAATGTGGAATATTGCATCCAAATACCGCTATAACAATTCTAAACATGTGTGGCAAAATGACAATAAAACATATCGTGCCAAGTAACCTTGTTGTGAATGATAAATAGCGAAGCTCTTATTACATGGAGTGTTGCTCTGCTCAAGAGGTATTGTACATGGAAGTCTTCTTCTAAAACCAACACAGAACTGCAAACACCCTTTAAGAATAACCACCCAAAAAACCTTAAATAAATAAATACGTGACCTCCTAAATCCCACCAAAAAGTCACACTTTCTCCCTAGAAAGTACAATATAATAAAATACCTTTTTGTGTAAAATTCAAATACAATTAAAATAATTCAAAATAATTCAAAATTATCAGCAAATATAATCATAAAATGTCCAATTCAAATGTGTCCAACAAAATGTGTCCAACAAAATCAAAAAGTCCAAATTCCAAACTTCCATCCAGTAAGAAGGATAATAATCCTAATTTTCCAGCGAGAAACCTCAAAACAAATTGATCCCTTCAGATGAAGTCCGGAAGTGACGAAACACGTTAGGGGATGTGACGTCAAGACGCACGCACGCTAACCGGAAGTGTCGCCGTGGCCATTTTGTTGGTTTGAAACATATGGTTTTCAGCCATTGATTGCAGATTGCATTAGAGAACCATTGAAAGAGCTGGAAGTTCCTTTTTTAGATGTAAGTTGCTAATAAATTTGTTTCTATGCCTTGGTGATCAGTCTAAAAGAGCCTTCTTATCTTTGTGAGGACCTTGGAAATTTAATCCCGGAAATGAAGGAATGAGAAGAGTTTGATCCCATAGTATTGAATATACATACAAATACTCAAAGAGGGTAATAGTATTTAGCACTACTGTTTGTTGGGTCACAGTGTTGGAATGGTCACGGAGTGTTCGCAATCTGTGTATTATATATATAAAAATTACTTCTAATTATATATATTTTCTTTTGTATTGTGTGTGTTTTTGCACATTTTGAATGGTTTGTGATTTGCACGAATTAGAGTATTATTTATTTATTTAAGGGTAATGCACTATAGTTTATTTCTTTGTTTTGAGGTTTTTCGCTGGAAAATTAGGATTATTATCCTTCTTACTGGATGGAAGTTTGGAATTTGGACTTTTTGATTTTGTTGGACACATTTTGTTGGACACATTTGAATTGGACATTTTATGATTATATTTGGTGATAATTTTTAATTATTTTTAATTATTTTAATTGTATTTGAATTTTACACAAAAAGGTATTTTATTATACCCAAAACACCTTGTACGAAATTTTGATAAATCATCCCACCAGACACTACACCAGAACCTTCAAGGTGACTTTGCCCATTTCTGGGTTGCACTGCTAATCTTACAACATGGGTGCAGCGGAGGGAGGCAGGGCCAAAAAGCAAATATCTGGCTCAGCAAAAGGGGTAAAGTTTCTCTTAGGATTTAAAGTGTTACTAAACCCAGGACCCTGCATTCACTATATCTGGTCTCCTACAGTACACAGAACATAGAAGTGCAAATATGTTAGTAAATATAAACTGCTAAATACCTTTTCTCATCAGCACTATATAGCAATATTGTGACTATCAGTGTCCAGCCAGGTCTGTTAAAACTTGTAGGAGGAGTTTTCATTTTGCTTGAGGATGCAGGACCCCTGATCCCTGTCTGGACAGTGCTGATTGGCCCTGTGCTGATCACATGCACTTCTCAAGAAAAAAAAAAAACACCCTCTCTACAAATACACATCAAACTGAGCAAGTGCAGGGTGACTCCACATGATATGTGTTATCAGAAGATATGAGGGGGGCACTGAAAGAAGGGGAGGATCAGAGAAGTCTAGATCAAACAGCATTTTTACACAATGCAGATTATTAACCCCTTAGGTTCCACAGTGAGTATAACACGCATGGTTTGCTGCATTTGCAGACTGATTTGTACTGTTGTGGGTTTAGTAATACTTTAATTCACCTACATCTGCTGATGTGAAGCTCTACTCTTTGGCCTGGCGCCAGCTTGGTCTTTACTTCCTGGAGTGCAGGATTCTGAACCTTCTAACACCATTGCTCCTCCTGCGATGAGTTCTAGGCACTGTTGAACAATTTCTATGCTGCCTGGATCTTCCACCTTTTGGAAAAAACGCTACCACAGCTTCCACCAGTTCCTCACCAGTGCTAGAAATTTCAGCATGTATTATAGCCCATTGGAGAGTTCTGGCCTGCTGGCAATTGATGTGAGCCATCTGAAGCAGCTGCCCTTGAATGGGGGTCATTGGCCAATCAGCTAGAGGACTCCCAAATGTTCTTCCTGCTGACATTAACCTACAGGGAGAGATGGAGAAGAGAGAACAAAGTATGGAGGAGAGAAGCTTTCCAGGGTTCCCATGGCAGGGAGCCCTCTTAGTTCATGTGTCTTATATGCCCCCACACTTCATCATCCATCTCCTTGCCATCTCGTCGCCTTAGACTTGCTATAGGAAACAACAGTGATGAGGAGATTGCTGAGAAGAAGCTAATTGAGTGGATGGACCAGAAATTGTTCAGTTAGCAAAGTGAATGTTCACTTAGCTCCGGAATGTTGACGCTGTGTTTACTTCTGTCAATCCTGTGCAAGCAAACATCCTGGTATTCGGAGTCGTTATAGTTCTTCATTGTAACTTTCTTGTATTTCTCACAGTACAGGTTTCCATTAATGTGATTTTCCGATTTTTAACCTTATGACGACTTTTTACACATACAGTTCTAGATTATTCCTCTAGGACAAGGTTTCTCAGCTAGGGTTCCTCCAGAGGTTGCTAGGGGTTCCTTGAGCAATGATGTAGAATTTTCGGAGACATATAATACTTCTTTAGCCTCTATAGGCGATTTTGCGAATAATTAAAGAGCCGGTGAAGTAAAAACTAAAGTGTGATTTTATTTGATCACACAATAGCTTAAAATAACAATGTAAAGCGTATCATAGAACAGTTCCGTATAGGTAAAACGTGTGTGTGTGTCCTCCCACATCTCCTAGGATGACTTTTTATGATACTTGTAAGTGTCATAATTTGTGATCTTAGAACCTTCTATGGCAAACAATACTGCTTAGCAGAGCAATTTCATTGAAGGGAGGGGACACTACATATATGGTCTTTTGATTGACAGGCCAATATGTAATGACAATAAACTGAAACTGACAATGTTGCATCAGCCTGCTCATGTGACAAGTTTCTCTGTTTAAATGTTAATATAAACTAAGAATGTATCTTTACAACATAATATCTGAATAAGTTGTATAACCAAAAATCCACATATTACCAACTTATAAAACAAACTAAATACACACAGATACTATTAGAATATATTATTGCATACTAATTCTATTTTGGTTTACTCCATAACATTCTACACTAGAGTCCTTTAACCAGCTATGCCTTTTTTATAGAATAATTAGCTCTCAGCTGGTTAGCTCAGCTAACTCCTGTCTCAGCTATAACTGAAGAAATTAACACTATCACTGGTTCAAGGCCATTCACACATTTTAATATTAATTATGATTAATCATAAAAACCAAATATTTTGCAAGCTTGCCATCAATATAAGTGCTGAATTATGAATTTGATATAAATGTTTATCAAATGAGTATCTCTGCCTCTCAGATAAGTTCCCACTGACACCATTGATCTTTTCAGCTATCTCTAAGAGGGTAATTCTTCCCAATGACCACAAGAACACCAATACAATGTAATACAGTGGTTCTCAACCTTTCTAATGCCGCGACCCCTTAATACAGTTCCTCATGTTGTGGTGACCCCCAACCATAAAATTATTTTCATTGCTACTTCATAACTGTAATTTTGCAGTGGGAGGAGTAGTGCCATGTCATTGGTGTCAGTGGAAGGAGTAGTGCCCCATCACTGATGTCAGTGGGATGAATAGTGCCCCATTGTTGGTATCAGTGGGAGGAATAGTGCCCCATCACTGATGTCAGTGGGATGCATAGTGCCCCATCGTTGGTATCAGTGGGAGGAATAGTGCCCCATCACTGATGTCAGTGGGATGAATAGTGCCCCATCGCTGGTGTCAGTGGGAGGAATAGTGCCCCATCGCTGGTGTCAGTGGGAGGAATAGTGCCCCATCGTTGGTGTCAGTGGGAGGAATAGTGCCCCATCGTTGGTGTCAGTGGGAGGAATAGTGCCCCATCGTTGGTGTCAGTGGGAGGAATAGTGCCCCATCGTTGGTGTCAGTGGGAGGAATAGTGCCCCATCGTTGGTGTCAGTGGGAGGAATAGTGCCCCATCGTTGGTGTCAGTGGGAGGAATAGTGCCCCATCGTTGGTGTCAGTGGGAGGAATAGTGCCCCATCGTTGGTGTCAGTGGGAGGAATAGTGCCCCATCGTTGGTGTCAGTGGGAGGAATAGTGCCCCATCGTTGGTGTCAGTGGGAGGAATAGTGCCCCATCGTTGGTGTCAGTGTGGTGGAGGGGAGAATAGTGCCCCATCATTGGGGTCAGGGGGGGGGAAATAGTGTCCCATCGTTGGTGTCAGTGGGGGGAGGAATAGTGCCCCATCATTGGTGTCAGTGGGAGGAATAGTGCCCCATCATTGATGTCAGTGTGGTGGAGGGGAGAATAGTGCCCCATCATTGGGGTCAGGGGGAGGGGGAAATAGTGCCCCATCGTTGGTGTCAGTGGGGGGAAGAATAGTGCCCCATCGTTGGTGTCAGTGGGGGGAAGAATACTGCCCCATCGTTGGTGTCAGTGGGGGGAGGAATAGTGCCCCATCGTTGGTGTCAGTGGGGGGAGGAATAGTGCCCCATCGTTGGTGTCAGTGGGGGGAGGAATAGTGCCCCATCGTTGGTGTCAGTGGGGGGAGGAATAGTGCCTCATCGTTGGTGTCAGTGGGGGGAGGAATAGTGCCCCATCGTTGGTGTCAGTGGGGGGAGGAATACTGCCCCATCGTTGGTGTCAGTGGGGGGAGGAATAGTGCCCCATCGTTGGTGTCAGTGGGGGGAGGAATAGTGCCCCATCGTTGGTGTCAGTGGGGGGAGGAATAGTGCCCCATCGTTGGTGTCAGTGGGGGGAGGAATAGTGCCCCATCGTTGGTGTCAGTGGGGGGAGGAATAGTGCCCCATCGTTGGTGTCAGTGGGGGGAGGAATAGTGCCCCATCGTTGGTGTCAGTGGGGGGAGGAATAGTGCCCCATCGTTGGTGTCAGTGGGGGGAGGAGTAGTGCCCCATCGTTGGTGTCAGTGGGGGGAGGAGTAGTGCCCCATCGTTGGTGTCAGTGGGGGGAGGAATAGTGCCCCATCGTTGGTATTAGTGACACAAATGATGGGGCACTATTCCTCCCACTGACACCAATGATACTTACCTTGCTGACCCCTGCTCCAGCCTGGGCTCGCTCTCTCACTTACCTGTCAGCTGTCTTCCTTCTCTGGCCGCTCTCCTCTTCACTCGCTCCCTCGGTCTTCTTTGATGTACGCGCGCTGCCGCTTGGCTCCTCCTCTCCAAGCTCCACCTCCTCGCCGGTGATTGGCTGCCTGTGTGCCTCTCCTGAGCTACAGTTCCGGTGGCCAATCAGCGGCGAGGAGGCGGAGCTGCTGAGCGATCTTGGAGGTGTGGCCGGGTGACAGCAGCGTATCATCCCGCCCACACATCGCCGGAGACTGCAGCGGTGTCTCGGTTCCTAAGACCATCGGAAATATGTGTTTTCCGATGGTCTTAGGCGACCCCTGGGAAATGGTCGTTCGACCCCCAGGTTGAGAACCGCTGATGTAATAGTTTACAACAGCTGAGCATACTGTTTTGTCTTATCTCTATCAGTAACACAGTGGGGTTGATTTACCAAAACTGGAGAGAGGAAAATATGGTGCAGCTGTGCATGGAAACCAATCAACTTCCAGGTTATTTTTTTTTGTCAAAGCCTAATTTAAGCTGAAGTTGGAAGCGGATTGGCTACCATGTAGAGCTGCACCAGATTTTACGCTCCAATTTTAGTAAATCATCCTCACGATTGGATATGTTCTGGTCTGGTTCCAACACTCTCACATCTGTTTGTAATTATAGGTTTAAAATGAACATGGACAAACTGGGATGAAGTATTTGTCTTTGAAGATTTTTAAAACACTGTAAGGATCCCATGGATTCCACTTCTCGATGCATGAAGGCTGCAATAATAAGGTTGGAAACAGCATTCACAAGGATACATGAAGACAGGTGCATTGCGAGTGGAGCCAATATTCACAAGGAGACTTCTGTACTAAAAACAAAAAGGACTGCTGGGATTGATGTTTCATGCTTCAGGAATCCCACCTGTCTCTAGTGATTGATGGTCATTTAGGAACATATTTATAGCAGCAACTTATATATATATATGCAGTAGGTAGGAAACCATGATTTCCTTATACTAAACCCATATCTGTATATTCTCATTTTTTTTTTTTTTATGGCTATCCGGAGCTGTGTGGGGAAAAAACAATAGTAGAAATGTCTTACCAGAAACGATAACGGAGCCCACTGAACAAATAAGCTGTACTATTGAGAGCTCTTCTTGCCACTTTTCGACCTGAATTCTGCATATATCAGGCTGTGACTGAAGCACTTTGGTACATCTTCTAGTGGTTTTCCATAGGACTATATGGAGAAGCTGCTTTAGCAGGTGTCAAAAGTAGCTCAAATGAAAAAGCTAAACCAATGAACAATGTGCAAGGGGTGAAGGAGGCCTATCCAAGCTGAAGTGAAAAGCCAGAGACACAAATCCCAAAGCTGACAAGTTAGTTTTTGGTTGTTCATGATGGATGATAACAATTTTACTGCAATTATATCAAAGACAGGAAAGAAGACCTAACTGGACCTACCATCAGATACATATTTGCACGTTAAGTGCATGCATACAAGTGTATCACTTCCAGATATCTTATTTCTCTTGAAGATCACAATACTTTCATCTGTGTTCACAAATGTCTAACTTTCACTGCAGACTCTCAAGCTGTGAGTTTCTTCCAGTTACAATGCTACATTCTTATCACCGGAGGACAGGAGACCGAGGAAACAATTCTTCCATCCTGCAGCAGACTAATGACATCATCTCAGCCTAGGCAGTCACCAACTGGAACTCAAGAATGGCTTTTTATGGCCCATATTTATCTTTATATTTTGTTGTTTTTATAACCTGATGCTTTATTTAAATCAATGGAAATGCACGTTACATTGGATATCAATGCGTGTCATAAAGTACATCAGTGCAAGTTGATGTGTATCATGACACATGCATTTCCATTTAGTTCAAGGCAAAAAGAAAAGATGTAAATTCATCTTCAGTAATTAAAGGTGGAGCTTTTCTGAAAAACGATACTATAGCTGTATTATGTGACATCTGTTTATCTCTGAAGAATAGCAAAGATAAGAGGCACCTGCAGGGATCATCCTTGGGCTAGGACAGGAAAGTTTATGTATAAAGTTGAACTTTATTTTAGTTTAGTATAGAAGTTTAGAGCCTTTGCTGCTGTTTGAGGCCATGTTGAGGATATTTCCCTTCACTTCCTGTCCCAGAGACAAAACAGAATGTAAAAAAGAAATCCCACTACTGATAATGGTCACCCGAACCGGTATGTCCATTTAAAGATTCCCCCATATTCCTATTTTGGTGATTACGCTGAAATGTTGGATTTGCTCTCCTCTCTTTCTGACACAGGGATAGTGACCATCAGGACAAGTATTGAATGTGAATCTCCTCACAAGAGCACAGACAGCATTAAAATCTCACACTTTCTAAATCTATTTAAAAAAAAGTTTGGGCTGGATTTCTCATTTACCTGTGATTTCTCAATTATTGTGTATAGAACATAGATGTAAGAGATCATGAATGCACTTTAACACAACATTCGTATTTAATCAAAGCACTAGTGTGAACGTATGTTTGTTTATCCATATTCTCTATATTTCTGTTTAGTTCTTGTAAAAATTTGTGTGGCTATTTTTCTTAAATACATGTTATATCTTTGCACTATGGGTGTAGGAGCCAAGAGTATGTTACATGAAACCTAATTTGTTACATACGTCTTGCCAGTGTAGATGGCCCTTGCTGGTCCTCTCTTCTCCATCATCCTCTCTTTTATCTCTATCAAATTTGTTTTAAAAGAAATGTCCATCTTTTGGACAGCTATACTGAATAGCCTAACTCCAGATAGTACATAAAAAATTAAAGTTGTGCCCATCTGCCTGCATACCCAAGAAGGGGAATGTAATGAGGAGTAATACCTTGATTCAGGGTCTCACAGGCCCCCCACCAGTTTTGCCTAGCTCCCTTGCAGCCAATCACCACCCCTCTTGCTGATGTCTTCACATGCAATGCAGGTCCAGCTGGTAGGGGGGGGACGGGGACGGACGACACATTTAATATTTTTCCAGGCTGCAGTTAATCTTTGACATATTGATAGGCTACTAGAATAATAGAACATTATTTCAGGAGCGGTTATGCTGCTCGTCCTACAGTTGTGCCATCTGATTTAATAGCCTGTGTACATGACTGTTAAGGAATATGCATTTCAGAGACACTTGGAAAATCACTTTGAAAAGAGGTCATGAGGACTGTGGATACAATTTGAACTGAATTTTTCAGTGTTGTTGACTGGGGTTTTAAAGATGTTTGGCTCTCCATTGGGATGCATTTTTAAAAATACAGCCCTTTCTGCTCATTACTGCTGCATCTTTTTTTTCCTTCATTTTGGTTACTGGAAACATAGCAGCTTTGATTTACTAAGGCCCCCTTTCACATGGACGTTCAGTCTAGACCTGTCAGTATTTCAGATGAATCCAGCCTGAACCACAATGTATGTCTATGGGTGGGCGAATGTCAACGGATAATCATCCACCTACATCCATGTCAGTTCAGGTTCATTTTTTTTTTAATGAACCAGCCAATGTCCAGATACATTGAAACAGAATGGATGTAAACAGAGGCCATATTCCTCACGTCCATTTTAAGGCAAGTAACATTTTTATTTATGCTTTTGTCACCCAATTGTTCTCTTCAATTAGAAAAAACCAGATGCAGTCTGATGTATACTGAACTTAAATACAAACTGATGTAAACTGAACAGAACTGAAGATGGCAGTGGAAACCGAATACCTTTTTTCCCCTTTGACGTCAACCCTTCGGTCAGGGTTTTTTCAATGGGAAAGGGGCCTAAAACTAGAGTGCACAATATCTGGTTCAGCTGTGCATGGTAACCAATCAGCTTCTAACTTCAGATTATTCAATTAAGCTTTGACAATAAAACTTGGAAACAGATTTGTTTCTACGCAGTTACACCAGTTTTAGTAAATGAAGCCCATCGTGTATGACAATGCTTTTACCACAATGATCTTGTGAAAATTAAAAAAAAACTTCCTTCCTTTAGGAGTAACAGCCAGTGAAGTCAACCCCATAACAAAAGTACTATATTTATATGTCAGGCAGTCGTTACAAACATCTATTTAAAAAAAAAAAAAAAAAAAGATTTCGAAATGGTTTTGTGCCTCAGCAGTACCATGAAAATCATACCTTTTGCCTTGATTTCCTCTTGAGATATACCCGAACTTCATGTTGAGGGTGCCTAGGCACTCCTGTTCTGTAGCCTTACAGTACAGCTGTAAATTTGTAGTGAAACATCCAAGTCACTGCAGTCTAGGACTAATAGTTTAAAGAGATTTGGCGTATTTGGTGATATCACTATTGTGTTGTTCTCTTTGCTGGAGGCTGTAACATGAAGAAACCAACCCTTGCTTCTACCAAGCTGGCTGCCTTCACACAGACACAGTGCATACACAAAGCATAGTAACTCAGTAATGGGAAAAGATCAGCTGCAAGGGGATCACAGGCAATACTGGTGACTTCTTTGCCCTCAGCCTGCCTTTTAAGAATAGAAACGCTTCATTGAATAAAGCTATGTGTGTAAATAAATAGATAAAAATTAGAACTATTTACCAATGGCAAAAAGTTTCCTTTCTATACTGTTGTAGTGAAATGAAGCATTGTAGCCGTTTCCTCACGAGCACATGCACAAAAATCACATTTCTTCCACAATTCCACACTCTTTCCATACATTTCTAACAAATCTCCCCAAGTATTTTTACTTTTCTTTAGCGTGTGTTTTAGACTCTCACAAAAAAGCTACATAAGTATTTGTTGGCAATATAAGATTTCAATTGTTTTCTTACCGTTTTGTCTTTATGTATAATAAACATTAAAAGGTAATATTTAATGTATTCAGTAATGAAGGAAAATGTGTCTTGTAGAAAACTGTGAATATTTACTATAAAAAATGTATTGATTTATTCTGGCTAATATTTATTTCTCTGAGATACATGTATTGTAAAGAAAAAATAAAATAAATAATAGGTGACAAAACCCATAGTAAAGAAAAAACAAAAAAACACGAGTCTTGCGTTTTGCCTGTAGCAGCAGCTCAGTGTTATCCTATGTGTTCATGTACATTAAGATGTTTAGAGCCATATGTTAAGCTCACTGTTTAGACGCAGAAAAACACTTCTGGTTGGCATTTTTGACAGGAGTTTTCTGGCATGGGAAAAAAAAAAAGTTAAAAACGCTCCTAAATGCCTGTACAAAGACCCTTTATGAGTGTTTTCTGCCAAGGGACCTGGTGATTTTTTAAGACCATTGTGCATGGGTTCGAAAAGACCTTTAATCAACGATCCAAACTTTTTTCTGTTCTGGGTGCAAGAAGGGGTTAGAGACCTTGTTGGGTTACCATACAGAAGGCAAAGGGGGAAAAAAAAAATCAAAATAGGGGACACTTTTGTTGGTGTAAACTGTCTGGATTTCCTTTTTTCCCCCCTTTCCAATAAAGTTTATTTGCATAAATTAAGCAACAGGACATGAGTCTTCCTTCCAAAAAGAAAAACCTAGTGCATAACATTTGTCATCATGCCAGGAGTATGTCTATCCCAGCTATCAATCTCCACCATCATAAAGTGTACACTGCACTGTAGATAATAATAAAAAAAAAAAAAAATGATTAGAACCAAGGTGAAGGATCTGTGTCCTGTACAGTACTACAGGCAATGGCTTTTACTAGCAAGTCAAAAATCATATTTAACTAGTTGTACAGTACATGACAGAGAAACCTAGTCTTAAAAACATGGGATGCTCAAAAGCACACCAACTGGGGGACGGGCAACACAGCAAACAAACACCAAACAGACCCATATAACAAATGCATCAAGAAGGCTCGACCTACTCAGATCAAACTTGTAAAGCACATTACACCAAACTGGCTTCAAATCCCACTGAACATCCACCATCACTGTGATTGCGTGGGTTTCCTCTAGGTACTCCAGTTTCCTCCCACATTCCGAAGATATGCTTGTAGCTTAATTGGCTCCTTTGTAAATTAGCCCTAGTATGTGTGTGTTTATGTATGTATGTATGTATGTATGTATGTACACACACAGGTGACACAGGGACCTTAGAATCTAAGCTCCTTGAAGGCAGGGACTGATGTGAATGTACAGTAAGGAAAAAGCTACATAAATTGAAGCGCTTTAAAAAATACTTGAAAGATAAACTATCTGTACATGCAAAGGTCAGGTCATTAGGGTGAATGTGTTTATCAAATTTGTCAATAAAGGCATAGGATCAAAATGTAAACAATCAAGTTGTTCATCAAACAAACAGAAATCCCTATAAGGGGGAAGAACAGAAAAAACAGGTTTACAGTGATGGCATACGCAAAACAATCAGATCAGCATGCAGCTAGATTTTCCATTCTGCTCAAGAGCTTACTAAAAAAAAAATAAATAAATGAACAAATAGCTGGCAAATTATATTTTGTATTCTTTTACATTTGTATCTACATAGACCGCTTAGGTGGTGCCCAAAGGCCAAAACCTAGAAATAAAAACATTGTTACTGAGGTTTCCAGAACCAGTCATACGACTGCAATAAAAAAGTAAACCAGAAAAAAAATACAATAGAAACCAGTGTTTTCGAACGGTTTTATAATTTATGTAGAAAAGGTCAGTAAGAAATGAAGATGTTTCACAAAAATAGCAACTGTGCAAAAACAAAGAAAATAAAAAAGGCAACAATCTCAACATATATATGTTATAAATAATAAAAGCAAAAAGGCAATGAAAAACAAAATACTTTCCACAATGCAAATGACATTTGGCAACATGCCTGTATCATTGAGAAATAAAATACTGAATCCAAGCATTAGCATCTAAAAATAATCTCATTTGTGGGAAACAGGCAGAATGTACATGAAGCACAATATAAGAACACAGACTATACAAGTGTTGATTCAAGAGTGGAAGGAAAAAAACCCCCACTGTAAACATATTTACAAATGAAAAGGTAGGGTATGATCATACAGGCATCTTATCTGTTCCTTAGTTACTTTAGATCATTATCCAGTTCTATTTTGCTTTATGATCCTAGAGTTCTGTGAAAGGCAGGGTCTACAGGGCACACTGCTGAACTGGATGGAAAATCATTGTACTGTGGGCATGATTTTATTCTCAACATCCACATACACAGATCGAGTCTTGGCCAGGAAAGATTGTGTTCAAGTGGAGTCAATTTTCCGCAATCCCCATACAGTATTTTTATGTATTCCTAGATAATCCACTATAGGCAGCAACATGGATGCAGTGAAAGCACACTTTCGCATTTCACACAACCAATCACATAGTGAACACTTCAAAGAAAGTATGGGGAATGCATTTTAAAAGGAGAACATGGAGGGCTCCAGTTATCACTTTGGTCCAAGGATTAGATGACAATAATAAACACCTAGTTGACCGAAATATGCCTCATTTTATACTTCGTGTAAAATAGAAATATTTGGGAGAATTTCTGCTTTTCATGAAATCTTCCTGCACTCTGCATGAAACAAGAAAAATGCATGAACACATTAAATGGATTTTCCACCTTTATATCTGTATAATAAAAACGGAGGAAAGGAACAAAATTTCAAAAGTATATTGCTACCTGCTTCACAGCCCCTTTCAAATCAGTGGACTCAAACTGTTATAGGTCATTATTGAAGTACTAAATACAAGAAACCTTAGCAGCAATACAGTGTATGTGTGATTACAACTGGTCAGCTACCTGAGACTAGTACTCTACACTGGGGCAGATATCTGCAAAATACCAGAAATGCATAGATTTTATGGTGTGCCTAAAAGGCATTAGTATTATGTGTATCGAACAATGATCCTCGTTTTCCTTTAAACGTATTACTTTAATTGTTGGACTGCAGGACATGGATCTGTTGAAATGCAGGTATCCACAGCAGATTACTGAGACCATTGCAGGTGTCTAGTTGGGACTGACCGCCTATACTGGAATTTTGTAAAAGAACACATCTCATGTAGTTGTGCTTTACTGAGTGTGGAGTCAGAATAGCAGAATTAGCTGTGGGTACAAAAATGCTATTTTTGGACTTGCAAGGATAAGTCCTTTATTTTTTGGAGCTCACTGAGGGATACAGGAAGCCTTTAACTTTCAGGATATACTGTTACCTACAGGATGAATAGACACTGGCAAAAATAAAAAACTGTAGGCCAGCCCAGCATACTGCCAGCATGCTTCAGTTTTGTAGAAAAACTGTACAGAGAGCATGATCATAAAACAGATGGGTGGGACCTGTCTAATGGATTTCAAGGCAAATACAAAAATTAGGAAGTCTTTCACACTTGGGACATCCAAAAGCAGTCTAACTGGAGGGTTGGGCAACACAGCAAATGTTAAACAGACCCAAGAAAAACAGAAAACTGGGGAATACCTGCAACTCAAAAAGCCTCTTTAAAAAAAGGACCTTATGGCCAAAACTGGCATCTGATGAATATGCAACGGAAAACAGAATCCTTCTTTCTGGGGGGGGAAAAAAAAAAAAAAAAAAAGCAGTGGCTGAGGGATACACTCTCATAGCCTGAGCCACATCTAGACAAGAAAGAGGAAAGTAAGAATGGAAGAATGGTGTCCTGGTTGAGGTGAAAGGCAGAAACTACCTTAGGAATGGAGAAAGTTTTTGGCCTCAACACCACCTTGTACCTATGCAAAAACGAAAAACGGTTCTTGCAGGATAAAGCACTGGTTTAAACAACTGCAGTAGCCATGCCGTGAAACAGGACTGTAAATTGGTCCTTAAGACTAAAGATCTGGATGATCTTGTAAAGCCCATGGAGCTTTTGTTCACAGTTTGGGAATTGAATAGGCTGAAGTAAAACCCCTGAAATTGTTCTGCCACAGGAACTTGGGCCATGTCACCTTGATCCAGAAGAACCAATGGAGATCTGCTAATCTGCAGTGACAAGGAAGTTGACAGGTGAAAAAGCAAGGACAGGACAGAGCGTGAAATACCAGCTTGTAGCCCTTGGAGACTACGTCCTGCACCTGTGGGCATGAGATGCAACCTGTTGTTTCTGCAAAGGTTAAAAAAAATGTTCCACTCTTTCCAGAGAGTGGGAGATGCCCTAATTGTGAGGAAGGTTTGCCTGAGGATATCTGAATGTTCTTGCTACCAGTAGGATCCTTGACAATGGTATCCAGTGTAGATTGAAAGTGATGTCCTTTGAAGACCACACGACTCAGGAATTTCCTAGACACAGGTTCTGCAGTCCAGCACTTTACCCAAAGTGTCCTCAGCACGTGTGTAGGAGACCCATGCAGGAGATGAGATCGGAAACCTCCAGCAGGCCATCTCAGTTGTAGCTTAAGACTACAGCTGTTTGCTCTATATTCTACAACCAAGGGATCTACAGCAGTAGAAGCAAGATCTTTAAAAGGACATTCACCAGTCAGCCATGGTTCAGCAAAGCAATGTTACAGCTGAGGTGGGGTTGGGTGCAGGGCTTGCCAGTGTAAGCAGTACGCTAGAGAGGGTTTCCAACCATTTATTGGTTGGATCTCTAAAGATGGGTCTATGCTCCACTGGCATGGTGGTGCTTTTATAAGGTGGGGCACTGCAAAATTCACAGTGGCGCAGTCCACTTTTTTGCAAAGTCTTCTTTAAACAAGTACAAAGCTTATAAAAACTTGGAGAGTAAACATCCCATCAGGGTGTTTCCAATCTCATAGGACAATGACTTTTAACAGCAGGTCCACTGGGAAAGTCTCTGCAGTCTTAGTGACACTAACAGCCCAGGAAGAAACCTGGCTGATCCCCTAGTTTGTTGCATGCACTGCCTTAGGAGTCCAAAAGATCTCTTAATTTGAGAGTAATGACAGAAGACTGACTCCCCTGAGGCTAGTAAGGTAAAGACTGGTGCAACCCTGAGCCATCGGTTACTCGGACTCTGTATGATTCTGAGGCCACAAGTAGATCAAGATGCAGAATTTGCAGAGGAAGGAGCAGAAGCATGCTTGTGGCCTCTGTGGTCAAAGTAAACAAATAACTGGGTGATTAAGGCTTAAAAACTTTGTATGACTTCGGGAAAAAAAAAACAAAATAAAAAACACAACACTCACTGGAGAGGACAAATAAGCTAACCACATCAAACAGAGCAAGGGAAACTCCACCTACAAGATAAACTGTAGACTCAGAGCAATGGCATTCCAGGATACAGATATTGGCCTCATCAGTACTCATGCACCAGAACTGTTAAAGTGTGACCGGGGGGGTACCTGGTACAGCAGGACCACCCCCCTTCCTATCTAGAATAAGCCACGTTGTGACTAGGAGATAGTAAGTCAATGTAAATATCAGGGTACAAGGCAAGAGGCATTCACAAAACCATCTAAAGCAGTTGAGGTTCGGATGGCTGGAAGTGACCAAAGTCAATGTAGGCATGCAGCAGAACAGATTGAAGTTTCATGTGGCACACGCTCACACGCTTGTGACACTTAACCCAGGGGATTACATCAGTGCTCAGTCATACAGTAGTAACCCTTCCAGAGTTGACATTTCCACTAAACTGTACATTTTACAGTGCCCAGCAACCTATGTACTTGAGGTAGCTTCTGGTCCTTGGCTGAAGAAACCAACTTGCAAATTGAGTGTTCATTTACAGGGTAAGTGCTGAGGCAATAAAAGAAGTTCTGGACCTGGAAAGTGCTCCATGGCTAACTGATGCGACAACTATTGCCTGAAGGTCACTTCCAGGCTCACCCTGAAACCTCTAGTCCAGCAAAGACTGAATTCAGCACTCCAAAACCAGGCTAGGGATGGCCATACTAGACAGTTGCAATTGAAAAGACCAGCTCTAGCAGCAGTGAAAAAAAGATTGAATCTTTTCTTCACTGATTGAATAACAATTTCCTAAATTTGGGGGGGGGGGAGAATGCTAACAAAAACAGATTACTTTAACACAGTAGAGCTTAGGACACAAGCAAGAGAGGAAAAAAAAAAAAAATTAAGGCATGCTGGTATTGGAGGGGTTATATCCAGGGCTGGCATTCATTTTTTTTTTTTTTTTTTTTTGCTACTGTGTAATCCACCTGTAGGTAGCAGTATAAACCAAAGGTAACATACTTCCTGAAGTCTGGAGGTAACTTCATGTGTACCTTAATCGAAGAAAAAAAATAAAAACCACTATTCTTACTATTGTGCTCTATGGTGCATTACCCTCACCTTGCAAACAAGCCCTAGAAGAAAAGTACATACAGCTTTTCAGTAGGAATAGACCACATTCCTTGGCGGCTTCAGAAAAAAATAAAAACTGCTATCACAGAAACAAATAAAACTCCTGGAACAATGTATATTTACAATGTTTTATAGTTAAAACGATGTGGACAGTTCATCAAATTGTGAAAATAAATAAAAGCCTACCATCTATATACAGCGGTGGCTTGGATTTTGCTATATAATAAGCACAAAGAGTCTATCGATTCTACAAGAGCCATAGACATGTCTGGAGTATGAGGCAAAAAAAAAAAAAAATACCAAGAAATGAATAAGCCAATTTCTTGTAAAGGCAAGACATCAAGGCTAAATGTATAAGACCATGTCAAAATGTCACTAATTTCATAAGACAATGTCAAACTTCTAGCAACCAGTCAGGTTAACTTGTTTACCCTGTACTGGAAAACCTGTGGCAGGCGCTGCGTAACAAAAATTCATGAAGGTAAACTTGTTTGCACACCAGAGTTAAGCTGAAGTAATTTTTTTTTAATTTCATGATAATCACATACTTATATTTATAAAAAGTATGATTTAAAAACTTTACTCTAGTGTACAGAAGACATCTTCACAGGTTACCATTTTGTTCTATCTGGCATATTCTGAGGAAAAGATGAAATTTGTTGGGTTAGTGACAAACACAGCTTACTAGTACCCTTTGCCCTGGCCCAATAAATCAATGACTAGAGCAAACAGCTATTTTGTCAGCTAAATTGAACAGTAAAAGGGGAATCTGACACATAGTAAGACATCTGTGACAGGCCTCAGATGAAAATAGATTTTCTTTGGTTCCAGGGCTGTCTGCTAGATGTAGGATAGTTATGTTATTCACAATAAATCAGAGGTTCACCTTAACTACTCCAGGAGTCCCAAAAAAAAAAAAAATGCTGTTTTATCTGAGGCTTCCTACACAGTTATTTGTATTCCCGATTAACAAAAGATATAGAAAATTGCTGTGACCACATTCTATAAGTGATGGCTATGTCATGAATGCTTCCTCAATATACATTCTTGCCAATATAAGAAAAATGTAAATAAAGAATTAAAAGAAGTGTAACTACATAGGTTTCAGTAGTGGGGAGAAAGGGAGTCTGGTTTGTATCGATACTTCACTTCTGTGCAATAATTTGTCAAATGCCAGTCTGGGCACCTCTAGTACAAAATAATAGACTAGGCATCAGAGATTTGCGTCAAATGTGTACTATGCTACTTATACAATCTTTTACTGAAGTTTCTTCAGCCTGAAAATACCTTTGCAAAACACAGGGTGTCGGCTAAAAAAACAAAACAAAAAAAAAACAAAAAAAAAACACACATACATTTGAAGTAAATATGCACCATCAAATCTTTTTTATGAGTGAATTTTGAGTCACTGGTAGTTCTGACTGTCTGTACATCCAATCCCTATCCTTAACATGAAGGCACTTCACTTACTTTAATGCAACTGTTCCTCCAAAACCAGTCTGTCTATAGCTAATTCTAGCTGTATTTAAAAAGACACTGTCACTTCCTATTCAGCATTCACAGTGACAGTGCCTCCTGATTCCTCCCTCCCAGCAAAGTAATGAAATGGAATGCAAGCTCCCTTGTCCCCTTCCCACTGCTGGGGTACACTCTGGGTAAACCCCAATGTCAGAGCTTACCTTGGTGGATAATATCATGGCCGCTTCCACATGACAGCATCCAGCCGAAGACTGGCCACCCAGGAACATTGTCACATGGGTAAGACCACATGCTCCCCATCTTTAAAAGCTCCAATTTGTTGAACAATGAACCAAGGGCTCAAAACAGAATGTGGGTGCAGTGAGGGAGTGTAATTGGGCAAATATACCTTGCTGAGGGGCCCAAAGGAAGCTCTGTCACTGAATGGGCAATATGGCAGTGTCTCTATGCAGACCATTGAGGCTACTAGATCCACAGAAGTCTTTGGAATCTCTCACACTCTGGCAGAAGTGGCTGGAGGAAAATCGGATCTAATGTGTACAGTACAGAGTTAGAAATTAATGACATTTAGACACCACACCTACTTTTTCCCCAACCTCTGAAACCCCTTCAGTGATCATTACCTTTAAAAAGTTGCTTACACATTCCTTGAATACATGTACTATTGATAATGATGGTCCATGAAAAAAAGACAGGAAAAGTAAGAATGTATAAACCCAAAAGGTTTAGAAATACTGCCCAATGACTTCAGTTTATAATTCTTCAAACTATATCTTACATATTTATACATACATATTGCAGCTACGCTACAGACCCCAGAAAAACTAGTGGAAAGGAATTCAGTGGTTAACTATAGCAACCAGGTGCTTCTCTTTCTAAGTTGCACGAGAAAAATCACAGATGGGATCTGATTGGCTGACAGGCTTATGATTTTTCTTGCTGCTCTTCAGTTTTTTCCGAGACTTAAGTGAATCTTCTGTACATTTAATAAATCTGAAGTAACAATGAAGTGGGTGGGGCTCCTACATACTAAACAAAAATATGAAACATTTCCCCCATATGATGGCATTAATATCGTATATTAATTTACATTTCTAAGCACCCTTTTTTGACACCAAACTTTTTACAATGTATTAAATTAGAATACAATACTACAAAAAAAGACCTATGAAATTTATACAATCATTGGCGCTTCATTCTTTTTCCTGCCATTTCTCCTGAGGAGTGGCGTCCTCTAGTCCTTGGTGTTGGTGGGCTGGATTCTCTCCTTTTTGCGCCACTTGTTTGTGGTGTCTGCTGTGGGCTTGACCTGAAAAGAGATTGAGTATATGGTCACTGTCAGAAAATGTGTAAAATCTGAAGTACTTTTTTGTCTTGTATTTACATGTCCTGGAGAGCATACCTAAAATATCCAAATATTTAAAGGCCTCATTTTATTTTCCAATTAAAGTACTATAGATTATTAGGGATGAGCTCAGGCGTGTTCAGATTCTAGTCCGAAACCCCCATAAGCGATCCCGCCAGGATATATTTGGCCATTCACAATAGGCCAAGGCATTCCCTGCTCTGTAGTTACACATAGAAAACACCCCTTGTATGCATGCGGCTGTAGGGAATGGAATGAACGGCTGCTTATGATTGGCACAGTAGAAACCACCGTAAGCAATCCCGCCAGGATATATTTGGTCATGCATAAATGGCGAGGCATTTCCTGCTCTGAAGTTGCACATATAAACACCGTATGTATGCAAGCGGCTGTAGGGAATGAAATGATCGGCTGTTTATGATTGGCACAGTAGAGATTACAGCTTCTTGGCTGAATTGCTCAGGTGGGTTCAGACTAGGAGCCACACACGCCAGAGCACATCCCTAGTAACTATTCCCTTTAAAAACTTTTAGATGTCTTACTCAGGAAGCAGAACATAAAGGCCTAGGGGAATTGTTAGAAAACAACAATTACACACACAGGTTGAACTGGATGGATCGGTGTCTTTTTTCAACCTTATAAACTGTAACGACTGTAAAGCAAGGGAATGAAAGGTTGTCTATTTATTACAGTGACAAAATTAAAATTGCAATGTTGTAGAAATGCTGAGTCTTTGCCTAAAGCTTAATATGCTCCCCCTTTTCCCCAGCAAGTGTTTCTTATAGGCCCAAATCAGACTTGAACCTCCCTTTGGATCCATGCACCCTACACTGTAGCCCAGTGGCACCTCATAATCAAGCCAATTTTTTTTTTTTTTTTGCATGTCTGCAGGAAGATGGAACAGACAGCACACACGCACAGAGATAGGGTCTCCACCTTACTTTCTATGGAGGTGAGCCCACACACACACACACAGTACAGCAGAAACTTCAGTTCCCCATTTTAAGAACCACTGGTTGACCACTTTATGGGTCACAGGGATGGAAGAGATGCAAGTCTGACCTGGGATCTGCCATGTGACCGTTTATGACCGTTTTATAGAGAAAGCTTGGGGGGGGGGGGGGGGTACATTAAGCTGCATATGTGCACTTGTCCTTTACTTACTTGCTGATCCTCCCCTGCCAGATCCCAACACTGCTGCAACTACTTGAAAATAAATTTCAGTCACAGTGACTGCCCAACTAATTTACTGTATTTCTGCAAAAGAAAAGGGATAAGTGCCCAGACTTGAGGGCTGGAGCAGCTTGTCAAGATATCCAAGTCACAAACATCTCCTGCAGTTTTCCTAGAATCTAGAACTTTACAAGGCCTGATCTAGAACTGGGATCCAGCAAATGTGGCACCTAACAAGCTCCTCTATCCTGTCTCCAAGGTAAAGGGAAACCATGATAGCTTTGAAGTACATTTTTGATAGGTAAATTTTAAAAAGATATACCCTTCTTTAAAATAAATTAAAATGTATGTATGTATGTATGTATGTATGTATGTATGTATGTATGTATATATATATATATATATATATATACACACACACACACACACACACACACACACACATACATACACATACACACACACCCTTTGTTTTGTCATGTACCAAATGTTTATTTGTAATACATTCTCAGAGCACTATTTGTTAAGTAAAGGCATCACAAAACAGTATCTTACTTTAAAACGCAATTTGACAGAAATGACTGATAACTGATGAATCAATGCGGATGATGATTTTCACATAACAGAGATAAGCAGCCCAGCATCTCATCTAAAGCTGGGTGGATGGATTTGTGTAGTAGTTCCCATCAGGTGTTGTATACAGAATGCATTTTCAGCGTTCTGTATTACTGTGACTGGGGTTATAAGGAAGAGAGCCTAAACAAACATTTTCTGTCCAGAAAATTTTTATCTGTTTGCACTGAATAAAAGGCCAATGCATTTTGGGAATTCCAGAACCTACAAAAGACACTGACATTTTATTTAATGCAAACACACATAATTGTTCTTAAATTAAATTTATGGTCCTTCTCAAAGCCTTAAAGAATAAATTCACTTTATAAACATTTGCATTTACTATTTTTTGTTTTAGGCGCGTGGAAAGCTTTGCATCAAAGATCAGCAGATAGCTGGTGCCATGCAGGTCTACAGGACAGGAAGAATCAATGAATTACCACAGCGCTCAACAGAGTTGTGGTAGTTCATTGAGAACTACAAGTCAACAGCTGCAAATGCTGTCAGGGAGTTATAGTTTCCCATTCACAGACCTCTGAATGAATGACGCAGCCGGGCGGACGGAGCCCGCTAGATGTCACAACTGGGGGATCAGGGGGGCCGGTCCTACCGTAGGAGTGTAACATGTTACCAAAGGCAAACTTATCCTTTGTAATCTGATGAAAGAAGCCTGTTCTTTACACAGCAGTGACTCATCCGCAGACTTTAAACCAAGAAAATGAGCTTAAAGCTCCACCTGCTGGCTCTGAAAACAAAATATTAACATGCTACAATTTATATGCCAAAAAAATGATTTAAAAAAAAAAAATGCCATATGAAACTCACATTTTTAAAAAGTAGGTAAGAGATTGTCTTTCAATGAACATTAAAGGAACTCACCTCTTTGCTGTTTTTCCAGTCTTAGACTCAGGAGACTTAATTTTACGCCTTCTATCAGCTAAGGAAGGTTTTTCAGGGCTGTTTAATTTTGAGGCTGCTCGGGTTGTTGGCTTGTGTGGCAGTTTACTAAAGTAACACATAAATATTACATTTAGTTGCAGATACTATACATAGTAGGTAGATGCATGTTTATTAGTCCCAACCACCTAAAATACCCAAATGTAGCATCACATGTCCAAATTGAAAATACATAAATGAAATAAAGCACAGAGCACTGCAGGTATGCAGCGGATCCATATGTGAACAAGCTTAGCTCCTCCATCTCGTTTGCCATTGAGTCGACTTGGACGTAAAAGTGAAAAATTTGGTCCATGGAAATAAGAATTTCTAAAAAACAAACAATCAAAGATGCACTACTAAAACATGAATAAAGCTGCATTTAAAAGTGCATCTCAGGTCAAACCGTTTTCTTTTGGTTTTGGATTGGAGTCAGAATATATAGCCCCTATTCCACTTTTTACTGCTCTGTGGGGCCCACCTCTCTGTTCAGTTGCCCACCTGACTACCATAACAGCTAAATTACTATTGCATGCAAGCAGCACTTCAAGAGTTGCCAGAAACCTGAGCTTGGGAAAAATCATGGTTGTTTTGGCTAAAGGCGCTGTAGGCTGTAAAACACAGAGCTACCTTATACAACAAAGTCTTTAACCACTTCAAGTCCAGACACTTTTACCCCCTTCCTGTCCAGGCCAATTTTCAGCTTTCAGTGAAATACCACTTTGAATGACAATTTCGTGGTCATGTAACACTGTACCCATATGAATTTTTTTAGCATTTTTTTTGAGACAGATAAAGTTTAATTTTGGTGGTATTTATTCACCACTGGGATTTTTATTTTTTTTTTGCTATATAAATTAAAAAGTCCAAAAATTTTGAATAAAAGTGTTTCTTTATAGTTATCTTTTTAGTAAAAAAAAAAAAAAATAAATAAATAACCCAAATTAGTTTATAAGCAAAAATTATAATTTTTTTTATATATTTTTATTTTATTTTTTTTCTACATACTGTCACCATATCAGTACAGTGTCACCATGGTGACACTGTACTACTTGTGGGGGGGGGGGGGGGGTGATGAAGTTTTTTTTTTTTTTCTTTTCTTACACGGATTACTTTTACACCCATAAAGGCTGTAAAAGCAATAATTTCTCCTCTCTGGCTGCATTCTCGCAGCCATTGAGAACTACTCTGTGAGCTGTGATTGGTCACAGCTTGTCACATGGTACAAGGCTGTTGTGAATAGCCTTGTACCATGTGACCTCTGTGATCATTCACAGATTTCACACGTAGTAAGCAATGTCGTCAGAAGTGACATCTTGCTTACTACTCTGCATGTGATCACTGATTGGCCAATCAGTGATCACATGATCGGGACCTTGCACAGAGGTCTCGTACGACGATCGGAGGACACAGTGGGCACTGGATCGCGGTGCAGTGAGCTCCCAAGGAGCGCGCCCAGTCCATAATGGCAGGCGCGGTTTATGAACGGCAACCCGCCCCTGGACTGCCTCAGTCCGTTTATATACAGTGGCTGGACGGCAAGTGGTTAACAAAAGATGGGTATACATGAAGAGGGTGTGATGAATAAATTGTTCAAATGATTTTAAGTGAAATTAGATGTCAAATGTTTAATTAACATCCTGGCAATGTTCAAAGAGCGATGAAAATACATAAAGAAAAAGTATTAATTATTCAATTACATGTTAAGCCAGAAAGTCAGTTGCTCTGCCAACAAAAATTATCAATGTACCACATATAAAAACCATATGCTAGTCAGTCAGTCATTCTGACAATAGGCCAAAATACAAATCACATCCTGCTAGATATTCTGCCACTAAACCAATATGCAAACTGCTTGCGGCATCTCTCAATGTACAGAGGCTGGTCACTGTGCCATGACTTACTGCCCAAATCTCAGTCATGGTAATCACACACCTGACAGTGTTATAATTGCATTTTATATGCTTGCAGCCCCACCATTTCTTACCTACACAAACCACCTTGTAGAAGCTAACAGACAAGCTGAACACATGGTAGAGAGGAAGGATTACTGCTTTTAAACAGCTTAAGCAGTCGCTGCTGTAAACATGAACATGTATCTAATCTGAAGGAACCATGGAATGTGCCCTGCTGATCCATATAGCACGTTACATGCATCAGTCACTAACCTTTGACAAGTATGCTGATAAAGACTTTGCTTTGATTTTCTTGTACACTTGTTTCTGGTCAATGACTCAGCAACTTCTTTTCAGGAGGGCAACAATATCAATTTATATTTAGGCAAGCTTTATTTTAAGTGACGTGGTATGGGAAATGAAAGGGAAAAACTAACAAAATGCTCTGGTGACCTGCAAGCTCTATGCCATCATCCATGTTTTGTACCTCTGGGCTTCCAGACGGGATGCAGCTCTTGTTGTTGCCCCTCTAGGGGTTTCATCTTCACTATCACTATCCTCCTGATCTTGATCCTCTTCCTCATCCTCTTCTGTATTTTCTGTCTTCCTGCGCTTTTTCTCTGGATCGGAGCCTTCTGTCATTACAAATCACACAAAAGTATATTAAACATATTGCTCTGGGCCAGAACACTGGAGGGAGGCGTTACAGTCTGTTCACATGAGCTCTTTGAGAATGTCTTAGGGGCTTAGTCAACTATATATAAAATTTTACGTATCCATCATACGCTGTCCAAAACTATGCACCATGGGTCTACTGCAGGAATTTACCTGCAGTAGATGTCACAGAGATCATGACAACTTAATGCATATGCTGTGGAACTGTTTTAATCTGCACAAATATTGGGACACAGTTATTAATACATTTGACAAGGATATTAAAATAGATCTCAGACAATGTATATTAGGCATAATGGATGATGTAGTCCCTCAGGCATCCACTAGAGAAGCAATTTCCAGAGCACTATTTCAAGTGTAAATTTGATCCAAAATACTGGAAAACAGAACATCCTTCGACTCTGGAGGAGAGGATACGTATAACATGCAATGCCTTAGGATAGGAGTGCCTAATTTACCAACATCGAGGCTGCCCCAACAAGTCTAAAAGAGTATGGAAGGGTTGGCTGAATATACCCAGCATTGCCCCATTCAATTTGGTGTCGCACAGATTATTAAAAGGGGCTAGCATGATTTACATACCTTTACTTTCATTCTATGTGAGATCTACTTTCTTATGTATTATTATTATTATACAGTATTTATATAGCGCCAAAAAGGTTTGCTCAGCGCTGTACATTATAGTGGGGGACAGAACATGAGACAATACAGCAACAAACAAAACACGAGAGGTCCGAGGGCCCTGCTCTTTCGAGCTTACAATCTAGGAGGGAGGAGATAGTGGCACAGGAGGAAGTGGCTGTGGGGGATGGAGTGGTAGGAGGAGTGGAGGAGATCGGCAGTTAGGTGAGGCTGGGGTAGGCTTCCCTGAAGAGATGGGTTTTCAGGGTGCGCCTAATGGTGACAGTCTGATGGATTGGGGTAGTGAGTTCCAGAGGATGGGGGAGGTCCTGGAGAAGTCCTGAAGTCGGGCGTGGGAGGTGGAAACCAGGGAGCTAGAAAGTAGGAGGTCTTGTGAGGAGTGAAGATTACGGGTTGGGTGGTATTTGGGTATCAGGTCGGTGAGGTAGTTTGGAGCAGCGTTATGAATGGCTTTGTATGTCAGTGTTAGTAGTTTGAATTTGATGCATTGGGCAATTGGGAGCCAATGGAGGGGGTGGCAGAAGAGGAGCGGTTGGTAAGGTGGATGAGTCTGGCTAGATACTACCTGAACACCCTGTATGTAGTGGCACCTTGAATATGTGGTTCATATTTTTCAATAAACTTTGGTTAAATACAGCAGGTAAAATAAGAACACGTCACCATATGTAGTTGCATACAATATTGGCAAACTTCATATCATTTGAAGGAAGGATGAATGGAAAAATGTACCAAGACATTCTTGACAAAAATCTGCTGCCATCTACCAGGATGATGAATTTGATGTTTCAAAGAAAAAATAAATCTGCTAGAATGGCCCAGTCAAACACCTGATTTGAATTAAATAGGAAATCTATGGAAAGAACTAAAGATGAGTTCACAGGAGAGACCTATGGAACCTTCAAGATTTGAAGACTGTGTAGAAGAATGGGCCCAAATGAAACCTGAGCACTGCATGTGCCTAGTTTCTCCATACAGGAGGCATCTTTATGCGGTCATTACCAACAAAAGATAGTTCAGTTAGTGTGTTCAATACACCTTTCCTGTGTCATTCATTTTTATTACACAACTTAATTTATGAACCGATTTGTTTTGGTTTCTTTGTATGTATGGATTGCATGGGATGTTACTGACGTGGTAAAAATTTCATGTCAAGCATCTTTAGAAATATATTTACCTAGAAAAAATGGTGACATGTTCAATACCTTTTTTACCCGCTGTATACTGCGCTGTGTAAAAGGTTAAAGAGTGATGCTGAGTGACTCAGCTATAAATCAGGCCAACTGACATAATGCAATAAATTTTATTCACCCTGATTTAACCACTTCCAGACCGGACACTTTTACCCCCTTCCTGACCAGGGCAATTTTCAGCTTTTAGCGCTATCACACTTTGAATGACAATTGCGCGGTCATGCAACACTGTACCCAAATGAATTTACCATTTTTTTTTAGATAGATAAAGCTTTATTTTGGTGGTATTTATTCACCACTGGGATTTGTATTTTTTTTGCTATGTAAATGAAATGTCCAAAAAATTTTTAAAAAAGTGTTTTTTTTATAAAATTTTGCAAATAAATAATATTTCATCATAAATCTTAGCCAAAATTTATTCCGTTATCTTTTTAGTAAAAAAAAAAAAAAATCCAAATTCGTTTATAAGCAAAAATTATAATTTTTAACATTTTCTTTTACATTTTTATTTTATTTTTTTATATTATTATTTTTTATTTTTATTTTTTTTTTACATACTGTCACCCTAGCAGTACAGTGTCACCATGGTGACACTGTACTACTTGTGAGGGGTGATAAAAAATTTTTTTTTTTTTTACACTGATTGCTTTTACACCCATATAGGATGTAAAAGCAATCATTTCTCTTTCTCTCTGTCTGCATTCTTGCACTCATTGAGAAATACAGAGTGAGCTGTGATTGGTCACAGCTTGTCACATGGTACAAGGCTTTTGTGAATAGCCTTGTACCATGTGACCTCTGTGATCATTCACAGATTTCACACGTAGTAAACAATGATGTCACAAGTGACATCTTGCTTATTACTTTGCATGTGATCACTGATTGGCCAATCAGTGATCACATGATCGGGACCTCGTACAGAGGTCCCGCCCGACGATCGGTGTTTCACTGTGTCCGGAGGACACAGCGGGCACCGGATCGCGGTGCTGCGCGCTCCCAGGGAGCGCGCACAAGCAGGGTGCGGGGAGGCCGTTTATAGACGGCCACCCGACCCTGCAGTGCCACCGTCCGGCCGTTTATATACAACGGCCGGTCGGGAAGTGGTTAAAGAGAATTTTACAATTCACAAATCTTAAGGCCTACTTCACATGGCCATTTAGGAACCCAGTAGATACTGCTAAACATCCGTGCGAAGGAGGCCTAGGGGTCTGGATTAAAGAATGGTGTGATTTTCTGCAGATCAGATAAGATCAGTATGCAGATATTCAGCTGAATCAGAAGTACACACATGAAATGAATCTCCTGATTCGCTCATCATTATTTCATTGTTTTAATATGTTCATACAAAGCATTACTAAAAAGGAACATTAAAAAAAAAAGGTTGATTGGAATGTGATATTTAATGTTCGAATATTTAGAAAAAAAAAATGGTTTTAAAGCAGGGGGTCTGCACTGAAGTTCAAGCAAATAGCTAAACATACAAATAAAATACTTGTATGGGAGTGGTTTTATCTGCTAAAGGCTCTCTTTCAGTCCAGTCTATTTTAGATCCAGACATACTTTACCAACAGGCTAGTGACCTGGGTATTCTCTACTGTAGTTATGTAGAAGCTCCCTCCCTGTCTTCAGCCTGAGATCGGACAATGATGGAGCAGCACCATACTGATGAGCCCATGAGTATTATATCCTTAAAGCAAGCTACAATGCATTAAAAATTCTAAACATACTTTATAAAAATACATGTGTTGCCAGGAGCAGACTTGTGAAAGGGCCCTTTATCAGCAAAATTACCTGTGCAAAGCCCCAAAGGGAAGCATTTTCTAATTTCTAGGCTATATAAAATACATTCAGCTTCATTGTCCAAGATCACTGTCCTTGAGCTAGTATAACCAAGAGTCAAAAAGATATTTTCCATCTGGGATTTCTCAGATATGTGTTTTGCTTTAAGATAGGTGAACTTTTAGACAAAAATAAATGCACATTTTTTTTTTTTGCAGGTAAAAAATAATGTGCATTTATTATTTTTTTTGTCTACAGGAGCTTGGAAAGCATTGCACCAGTGATCAGTAGATCGCAAATGCCATGCAGGTCTCCTGCAGACCTGTCAGAATATCTGCTCATCATACGGGATGTACAAGCAGATATTCTGACAGGAAGCTTCAATGAACTACTATGGCACTCCACAGCGCTGTGGTAGTTCACCAAGAACTACAAGCCAACAGCTGCTAAGACTGTTGGGACTTGCAGTTCCATTCATTCACGGAAGTCCGTGAAGGAATGATGTGGCAGTGTGGGCGGAGCCCTGCACAGCCACGTGGTTTTCAAATTTGACAGATAGCACAAAACTTCTGTACTGTCAGAGGGGTGGGGGGTGCGGGTGTCTATGGGAACATGTTACATGTTCCACCCTAAAAACAGGTGGAACATGTAACATGCTCCCAAAGGTGAACTTCTCCTTTAACTCTGCATATATGGACTATGAGAAAAGCCAATTTTAGTCTATAAATTTGGCAGTTTAGGGAGCTTCTCATAGTTTTGTCATTTGTCCCTTTAAAACAGGGAAACAAATGAAGCCTTGGATGGCAGATTGATGTGTTATGATGTGAAAGTGATGTGAATTATGATGTGCAATAGGGGAAAAGAGTTAAAAGAAATCAGCAGTGGAGAGTGCTTGCGTTAAGTATTGAATAATGAATACCATTCTCAGAACTTTGTGAACGCCTCTTTTTCCTTCCTCTTCGCTGTACAGCTCCAGGACTTCTTTCTGAATCTGTAACCTAGAAAATGTCAAGATTGTTTCATTGCTTGTGACTGTTCCCAAACTTAGTTTTTTTAGAAAGATTTTTCAGCGTTCCTAAAAACTGGACCCCTAAAATCAATGCTCACCCTTCATAATCGTTTGTGGTGAAACATTCTACTTAACCACTAACTATAAAGAGGCCCTTCCTATATCATGGTAAAATCGAATACTCTTCTTACAGTATGGTGCCCAAAGACCGCACTTCACACCCCAGATACATCCTTACAAATAATGTTTTGTTACATATCCCAAGCTTGTATCTGCTTTTGCACCTGCTGGTGCTGCCTAACATACTGTTAGAGTATTTGTATCAGACTGACTTTTATTAAAGTATATGTAAACGTTCGCCTTATAAAACAACACAATCAGTTTAAAATAGAAATGAAAAAGGCAAAAACGTGCGCATGCATATATATATATATATATATATATATATATACTGTATATATCTATCAAGCAACATTATACTACTGATGATCACAAACCCTCTATTCTCAACTGCATAAGGAGCTCAGAGAGCTGGGGGAGGAGAAACAGAAGCACAGTGATCTTCACAGTGAATAGCTGCACAAGGGGGCGCATGTCAGCACAAGAGTAATCACTGGAGGAGAGCAAGATGAGTCCTCAGCACAGCTAGAGAACTGGCCACACTGTGCACCTATGCCTAGTGCAGTCAGTTTTTGATAGGAAAGCAAAAAGGGACTGGCAGGAACACCAGGGATTTCACACCAAGGAAGCAATACAAAGAGAACATGATACTTTTTCATACAAGCACATGGTGCAGGAGGCACATATCAGGAATATGAAATGTTGGGTTTACATATTCCTTAAGGAAACACCGAGGCATCTATGACATTGGCAATGTAGCATTAAAAGCTATATATATATCCATCAGCTGAGGTAAGCAAAGTAGCTCATATTTGCAATAAATAAATGGTTTGGAAATCTTTAAATTGCTGAGAATTATTATACACAATACAGGCTGACAAAAACAAGTTGTTTCAGTGGTAACTTGGTCAGCAGACACTGATTGTTCCCTGTGCATTATATCATTTAGTATCACGTTCTTTTCCATATGTGTTTTCCCAACAGTATTCTATTTAATGTATAAGGTGTTTAATCTTGCACACTTAGGAACTTGAAATATCAGTCATTTAAAGCTGAACCCCAAAAATGTGACAAACATCCACCCTTGTAGTTGTAGCACTGCAAGGGTTAAATGGTTGTATAGTCTAGGACAGGGGTAGGCAACCTGCGCCTCTCTAGCTGTTGTGGAACTACATTTCCCATGAGGCATTGCAACATTACAAAACTGACAGTTATAGCTATGACTGGCAGAGGCATGATGGAACTTGTAGTCCTGCAAAAGCTGGAGAGCCGCAGGTTGCCTACCCCTGGTCTAGGGGTATACAGATGGAGATAAATACTTGCATTATTCCTGGCCCTGGCAAATCCCTCAAAGGAGCTGCATGCTCAACCCAAACACCAACTGTACAATGCAGAATTACAGTACTATCCCTGTATTGCACATGATGATGTTTAGGCCTTGTTCATAGACCAGAGCTTTAAAGGAGAGGAGGAGAGCACCGAAGCAAGGAGTCAGGCAAGTAGTAACTTAGTCCCCTAGACTAAACAAGTATTTACCCCTTGCAGGACGGGGGACCCATTGTCACATTGCCAGAGGAAATAGCCACTGCCCATAATATCACATTAAGACCCTACTGAAATATGTCACTACTTTGAGTTTTAAGAAACCAGCATAAATGTGTAATCAGTAAAAATTATCTGTCTATTCCAGCCACAATGTCATTAATAAAAAAAACAACCTGAGACAATACCGGTCCTTGTGGAGTGTCACAACATATTAAGTGCTGTCAAGTTGACTTTGGGCAATCCCATGGATACGGTTTCTCTAGAATCATCTTCTATTGGGTCTAATGTATTTGTTTTCCTAATGGTTTTCTTTGTAGGATGCAAAAGTGGTTTACCATGGTCTTCTTTTGAGAAATGTTAGGTAATGTCTTTGCCATTGTCACCTTTGTGACCATCCACCATTGACAATGTCCTTTAATCCTGTTCATTAAAAAGCAATAGGTTTTAGTCTGGCAACTCTACTCAAAGTGGTCTGCCATAAGTGACCCTAACAGATGTAAACTCCAGGTAGCATAGCTTTTAGCTTCCCTCTTCGCCTTGGGCATTTTTTGAATGAGGAAAAGGCTTTCTGTGATTGGCTGAGGTGGAGAAATGGGCAGATGATATCACAATCTCCACCTCAGCCAGAGGAAGCCCTGTATTTATTCATAAAATACAAAACCTCCTGTGAATGGCTGAGCAGCACTCAGCCAGACTCTATTTTGTTCTGCGCACAGAGCTGCTAAATGTATTAAGGAAATAGTTTGTTTGGATCAAGCTGGTCCAAACTACTTTCTAAAGTTAGTTTTAACCTGGAGTTAGGCTTTAGGAAAGCATGGAAAGGTATACTTCCCAATGAAGTAAACATGGTATCTTGCTCAAAAGCTGCTACTGAAACAAGTTGTGCAGGGATGGGGGGGGGGGGGGGGAGGGGGTTTACAATAAAATACTCATGTAGAGGGTAGAACTCCCTATTTCACAATATACAATCTGGACTTACCTCAGATTTTTTGGATTCTGCATCTTTCTTCTCTTGATCAGAAGGACCTATGGATATACAGTTAAATATTAGATCACCACTGCAAAATTTGATACAGATATACAGTGGATATAAAAAGTCTGCACACCCCTGTTAAAATGTTAGGTTTCTGTGATATAAAAAAAGAGAAAATAAATAATTTCAGAGCTTTTTCCACCTTTAGTGCAAGCTATAAACTGTACAACTCAGTTGAACAACAAACTGCAATATTTTAGGTGGAGGGAAGTAAAAATAAACAACTAAAAATAATATGGTTGCACAAGTGTGCACATCCTTAAAACGAATACTTTGTTGAAGCACCTTTTGAATTTTATTGCAGCACTCAGTCTTTTTGGGTATGAATCTGTCAGCATGGCACATCTTGACTTGGTAATATTTGCCCACTCTTCCTTGCAAAGACACTCCAAATCTGTCAGAGTGTGAAGGCATCTCCTGTGCACAAGCCTCTTCAGATCACCCCACAGCTTGTTGATCGGATTCAGGTCTGGGCTCTGGCTGGGCCATTCCAAAACTTGAAACTTCTTCTGGTGAAGCCATTTGTTGATTTGGCTGTATGCTTTGGGTTGTTGTAAGGGTGAAAGATGAAGTTCCGCTTCTTGTTAAGCTTTCTAGAAGAAGCCTGAAGGTTTTGTGCCAATATGGACTGGTATTTGGAACTGTTCATAATTCCCTCTACCTTGACTAAGGCCCCAGTTCCAGCTGAAGAAAACCAGCCCCAAAGCATGATGCTGCTGCCACCACCATGCTTCACTGTGGGTATGGGTTTTTTTTGGTGATTTGCAGTGTTGTTTTTGCACCAAACATATCTTGGCATTATGGCCAAAAAGTTCAACTTTGGTTTCATCAGATCATAACACATTTTCCCACATGCTTTTGGGAGACTTCAGATGTGTTTTTGCAAATATAGCCAGGCTTGGATGTTTTTCTTCGTAAAAAAAAGGCTTCCGTCTTGCAACTCTACCCCATAGCCCAGACATATGAAGAATACGGGAGAATGTTGTCACATGTACCACACAGCCAGTACTTGCCAGATATTCCTGCAGCTCCTTTACTTGCTGTAGGCTTTTTGGCAACCTTCCAGACCAGTTTTCTTCTCATCAATTTTGGAGGGACGTCCAGTTCTCGGTAATGTCACTGTGGCGCCATAATTTCTCCACTTGATGACTGTCTTCACTGTGTTCCATGGTATATCGAATGCCTTGGAAATTCTTTTGTACCCTTCTCCTGACTGATACCTTTTAACAATGAGATCCCTCTGATGCTTTGGAAGCTATCTGCAGACCATGGCATGGCTATAGGATGTGACTAAGAAAATGTTAGGAAAGACCTACGAGAACAACTGAACTTTATTTGGGGTTAATCAGAGGCACTTTAAATGATGACAAGGTGTGTACTGACTCCTATTTAGCATGATTTTGAATGTGATTACTTAATTCTGAGCATATCTACATACCCAGTTATAAGAAGGCTTGTACACTTATGCAACCACATTATTTTAGATTTTTATGTTTACTTCCCCCCCTAAAAGATTTCAGTTTGTTTTTCAATTGAGTTGTACAGTTTATAGGTCACATTAAAAAAAAAAAAAAAAGGTGGAAAACGTTCTGAAATGATTTATCTTTGTCTCATTTTTTACACCACAGAAACCTGACATTTTAACAGGGGTGTGTAGACTTTTTATATCCACTGTATTTTTATACTGTTCTTATTCAAAACACAGTGCAGACCATATCTAAAAACTGATACAAGTATCAATAATTGCTGCAGACACAAATCCTTTAGAAAATAAAACCATATATGTGCAATCATCAGCGCCTCTACTAATTTTTTTAAATTTATTTTAAAGTGTTCCTAAACCCACAACGGTAAAAATCAATTTGTATATACAGTAAAGCATGCTTGTTTTACTCACTGTGGAACTTAAGGGGTTAATCCTCTGCATTGTGTAAAAAGGAAGTTTGATTGTGTCTTCTCTGATCCTCCTCTTCTTCCACGTTCCATTTCATCTCCTGATAGAACAGAGGCTCGGGGACACTCTGCACATGCTCAGTTTGGTGTGTACCTCTAGAGTGTTATTCTTCTTGGGAGGGAGCATGTGATCAGCACAGGGCCAATCAGCACTGTCCAGACAGAGGGTCAGGGGTCATGCAATCTCAGAGCAGTGAGAGGAGAAATAAAACTCCTACACGCTTTAACCAGTGCTCTGCTGGACACTGATAGAAGTCACAAGAATGTTCTAACTGCTGATGAAAAAAAAGCTATTTAGCAGTTTAGATTTACTAAAATAAATCGCATTTCCATGTTCTGTGTACTGTGGGAGACCAGATATAGTGAATGAAGGGTCCTGGGTTTAGTAACACTTAAGTATTGTTACATGACAACAACCTGGATATGTGAGTAAAGGACCCACAAAAAAAAAAGTCCCAACACAGAAACAATCTGCGGCTTAAAAGATGAGTTATATTGAAAAATGTCAAAATGTAAATACAATAACCCCTACACCTTGCCCAGTATAAAACCTGAGCCACTGAAGCTGGATGATGGACAGCCCATGAGGCCCCAACACTCCTGGTACAATGACCTGTCTCCTGAAACGGTGAAGCCTTTCCTTTCAAACCACAGGCTTGAGAAAAATGCTGGCAAATCCACAGGAAATGCTTGACTTGGTAGCTGTCTGACTCTTCCTGTGACAATGTCAAAATGCAGTGTTCTCCTGGGCCAAGCTGATGTGACCAGAATCAGTAGTGTTCCCTCCAACCAAATCCTGCATAACAGGCATGGAAGAAGCTCTATTGGAGGGAAAGTATAAATCCAACAGAACTGGTCCCGCGGTGTCACCAGGGCATTCACCCCAAATGCTTGAGGATCCCCAGTCCTAGAATGAACATGTCCAGTTCACATTAAACCTAGAAGCCAGCAGATTCACATCTGGCAAGCCCCACCTTTGGCAGAGAGCTCTGAATACCTCTGGGTGAGGAGACCACTCCGCTGTCCCCTGGTGACAACTGCCTGGAGCTGAGGAGGTCCGCCTGCCAATTTTCTACTACTGGAATGTGAACTGCCGTCAGTGCAGGAACATGCAGTTTGACCCAGGTCAGAATGGGATTCATCTCCTCTTGAGCTGCACAGCTCTTGGTGCCCCCTGATGATTGATATATGCCACTGTCATGGCATTGTCTGACTGGACTCCTACCAGAAGTCCCTGCAACTGATTCAACCAATGCAGAGCCAGGCGTATTGCTTGCAGTTCCAAAATATTGACAGGCAAGGACCTTTCCTGTGGGGACCAAGAGGAAGTAATTCAAGTATCCTGGAATTAGAATACCTTGAGCACCCGACAGGGCAGACACTGGGGGCACACCCGAGGTGCAGAGGATAGGCAGAATAGCAGGGCCATGAACCGGTAGCACAGAGGTCCTACAACAAACGCAGAAAGCTTTGGTGTGGTGGAAGATGAGCACATGCAAGTATGCATCTTATAGCCACAAAAGTCAGAACATATCCTTGGTGAAGGGAACGACAGATCTGGTTTATGCCAGGTAAAATTTGCCACCTTCCCACTGTAGCATCCCCACCTGTCTAAGCTCTGGCGTTGATGTCATGGCATCCCCTTACTTACACACGCACCTGACAATGTTCAGACCTGGTGACTGGCTATCAGGTTCTATCCCTTACCCAGAAGCCCTGCTACACTTACAAAAACATCAACAATGCAAGTGTGGCTGGGTAATATATGTCTGGGTGAGGGGAGAGCTAAGTGGGACAACATGCATATTTATACATAAAATACTACTGAAAATATGCACAAAAAAAAAGTAAAATTGCTAAAAGTTTATGTAACCTTGAAAACAAATTACATATTTTCTTTCACACACACAAGAAAACATCTAAGTTTTCATTTAAATTCAGGAACATTACCAGCATCTGTGTTTGTAGATAAAAACAGGTTACGCTTCTTTGGAGGTCGGCCTCGTTTTCTCTTAGGTGGTTCCTAAAAACAGAAAAAGTCTGGGTGACTACAACGATGAACACTGCTGGCCAGTGGATATCGTAAGAACCTGACACATACAAAACAAAAAAAATTTAAGAACAATGCAGAAGAGTAGGCATGGAAGCAAACAGATCTCTGAAAGGTACATTTTATATCTTCCAAAATGCTTCTGGTTTGCCCGATGTGCCCTTCAACCCAGGGCACACTGTCTGCCTTAATCTCAATCTCTGCAACAACGAAGTGAAAAGTTCCCAAACATAAAAGCTCCAATTCTTACCCAACACATCAATAACTTGATACACAGGGTCCCAGACATCTTCTCATCTGTGGTGAGGGAGGGTTCAGTAAGCAATGCCCACGTCACAGCCTGGTGATGAGCACAGCCCTTTTCTTGCCTAAAGTATTTATTATAGGGTCCCGAAGCAACCCAGAATATCATGAGGGATGGATGCAACACCGGTTGGCGAAGCAGGGAAGAAAGAAGAGTGAAACAGTCTATCACCTAGAGTTTTTTTTCTAGGTTTCTAGGGGCTTAAAGAGGACCTTCCAACACAAACACCAACATTCTCTAAAAGTATTTAGGGAAACATGTATGCTTACATATAAAAGACGTGCCTTTTTTCACATCTTGCCACATTTCTACTTCACCTGTTCTGAATGTACTCTGCATCCATACCGCCTTTTTTAAAAGGATAAGTTCACCTTTCAAGAAAAATAAAAGGCACATATTTTTCATGCCTGAGGAAGTCATATTTTCAGGGTCTGAGGAAGTCACGTGAGCGGTGACGCAACGCGTAGGTGACGTCATTTCCGGCGCGGATGCCATCTTTGGACTCCCTAAAGAACCCATGCATGAGGTTCTAATGCTGTATACAAGATGATCTACTATGTGAGTGTCCTGATTATGTTTTAACTTACTGCATAAATAAATGGTAATATACTATGGAGGCTTTTCTCCATGTGGACTATGTGGGAGCTGATTATACTGGATAAGAGCCATTTAAGGATATTCCTCTGGAGGATACGCTTTAACCCAGGAGGATCCAGGAGTGATCCAAAAGGCCCTTAGGTCCTTTTAGGGTCACAGTAAGGAGGTGAGGAGCCAATCTACCTGTGTGTGCAGTCATCACCAGAGCCTACAACGCACAAGATTCACCTGCATGTTTCTATTTATTGTTGACACTGGTGGCACGTATTGTCATATATATATATCTCTATCTTATTTTTGAGTGACGTATTCATTTACATATTCAATTTTTTATATCCATTATGATTTCAGTGGTTTATATATTTGTATGGATTAGAGTGTGTTGACACGGAGCACTAGTTATGTAGGTTATATCTCCCGGAGTTGGGGGCTTAATATCATTTTTTCAGCTTATACACAATATTGTGTTATGTTGCACTGCTGCAGGATTTATATTTACTTACCTGTATTGAGAAGTTTTCACTGTTTGTCCCACCAATTTTCACATTAATATTTTGTGTTGAGTATTTTAGTTTGTTGTCACAGAGCGCTACACTTATTGTTTCCAGATTGATATTCTGTTATGACTATAAAGAAATCTCATTTTTGGATCTATAAGTTTCCATTAAACATTAGTTAACTAATAGGACATTTAGAAAAGAAACCACAGAAAAATACTCTGCTACATGCGGATAGCCACCACCCCAAGTCTCTAAAACAAGGTATACTAGTGGGTCAGTTCCTCCAAATACAGAGAAACTGGTACATTTTTGTTGCCTCATGTTTAAATTGGATTGTGTCTGTACAGAGATTCAGGGAAAGGGGCTATCCGCATAGAGTATTGAGGAAAGCTAGGAAAAGAGCTTTGTAGATTGAAAAAAAAAAAAAAAAAAAAAAAAAAAAGACCTCTTAAAGACTAAGGACTAAGGATGAGATAAAAAACAAAGGAATATGTACAGTGCTTTGAAAAAGTAGTCATACCCCTTGAAATTTTCCACATTTTGTCATGTTACAAGCAAAAACGTAAATGTATTTTATTGGGATTTTATGTGATAGACCAACACAAAGTGGCACAGAATTGTGAAGTGGAAGGAAAATAAATGGTTTTCAACATTTTTTACAACTAAATATGTGAAAAGTGTTGCATGCATTTGTATTCATCCCCCCTGAGTCAATACTTTGTAGAAACACCTTTCCCTGCAATTACAGCTGCAAGTCTTTATGTTTCTACCAGCTTTGCACATCTAGAGAATGAAAATTTTGCCCACTGTTCTTTGCAAAATAGCTCAAGCTGTGTCAGATTGGATGGAGAGCGTCTGTGAACAGCAATTTTCAAGTCTTGCCATAGATTCACAATTGGATTTAGGTCTATACTTTAACTGGGCCATTCTAACATATGAATATGCTTTGATCTAAACCATTCCATTGTAGCTCTGGCTGTATTTTTAGGGTCGTTTTACTGCTGGAAGGTGAACCTCCACCCCAGTCTCAAGTCTTTTGCAGACTCTAACAGGTTCTAAGATTGACCTCTATTTGGCTCCAACCATCTTCCTATCAACTCTGACCAGCTTCCCTGTTCCTGCTGAAGAAAAGAATCCCCACAATATGATGCTGCCACCACCATGTTTCACAGTGGGGATGGTGTGTTCAGGGTGATGTGCAGTGTTAATTTTCCGCCACACAGTTTTGTTTTTAGGCCAAAAAGTTCAATTTTGGTCTCATCTGACCAGAGCACCTTCTTCCACGTTTGCCGTGTCCTCCGCATGGCTTCTCACAAAGGGACTTCCTATGGCTCTTTTTGCCACTCTTCCAAAAAGGCCAGATTTGTGGAGTGAACGATTAAATAGCTGTCCTGTGGACAGATTCTCCCACCTGAGCTGTGGATCTCTGCAGCTCCTCCAGTTACCAGGAACCCTGCCCTGCCCTCGCCGCCGCCCGGTAGTTCAGACTTACCTGAGAAACCATCGATATCGGAGATGAGTGAAGGAAAGATGGCCGCCACACATCTTTATGCCCTTGGAGGACCGGAGCAATGTCACTCCCCGTTCTGTCCATTTTTTTTTTTTTTTTTTAAAGCACTAGATCAATGCTTTTGTTTTGATCCAATGCTTTACATTGCAGAGGAGAGATATGGGGTCTTATTGACCCCATATCTCCCCATAAAGAGGACCTGTCACTAATTATTTCTATCACAAGGGATGTATGCATTTCTTTTAAAAATAAAAAATTAAAATTTTTTAAAGGAACAGTGCAAAAAACAAAATTAAAAAAAAAAAACACATTTAAAAAAAAAAAAAAAGTTGTGCCTCCGTGTGAACGCATACATAGGCCGTGCCCACATATGTAAATAGTGTTCAAACCACACATGTGAGGTATCGCCACGATACTGCAGTTTCACGCCATTCCACGAGCGTGCAATTTTAAAGCGTGACATGTTGGGTATTAATTTACTCGCCGTAACATCCTCTTTCATATCTTACAAAAAAAATTGGGGTATAGTTTTTTTTAAATTAAAGTATATTTTTTTCCAAAAAATATATATTCATTTTTAAAAACTGCGCATTTCGGTTTCAGTTTTTGGCAAAGTGCATTTTGAGTTTTCTGCACCAGAATTTTCATTTCGGTGCAACACTACTGCTCTCCTAAAACTCAGAAACTACTTACTAACGGCTAAAACCAATGGCCACTATTCCATACTCTTAGACCTCTCCGCTGCCTTTGACACAGTTGACCACCCCCTCCTCAAAAGAAAACCCTATTTACTTGGTCTCTTTGACTACTCTCCCTTGGTTTGAACCTTACCTATCTCACCACACCTTCAGTGTCACTTAAAATTCTACTTCCTCCTCTCCAACTCCTCTGTCGGGGTCCCCAAGGGTCTGTCCTTGGACCTCTCCTATTCTCGATCTACACTTTTTCCTTGGGTCAGCCGATAGATTTGTGTTATCACCATAAAAATTGTACTGGAAACCATGGGAAGCCATCTATCTACTCCTCAGCTCACCTCATCAATTTCCTCACGTATCACCGATTTACTATCAGACCGCATGTCACACCACTTCCTAAAACTCAATCTATACAAAACTGAGCTGATATTTCCTTCCCCTGATTTCTCGGTCAGGATCAATAGCACCACTATCAACCCATCCCCGCATGCCAGGATGCTAGGGGTAACCCTGTATTCTGAACTATCCTTTTAGGCCCACATCCAATCCCTGTCCGAATCATGCCGCCTCAACCTCTGCAATATCTCCAGAATACACCCCTTTTTAACCAATGATACCACAAAGCTCCTAATTCCCTCCCTGGTTATCGCTTGCCTCGACTATACTGCAACTCCCTCCTTATTGGCTTTTCATTACATAGGCTATCCCCCCTCCAGTCCATCATGAATACAGCTGCCAGGCTCATCCACCTTAACAATTATTGTGTCTGCTACCCCTCTCTGCCAATATCTCCACTGGCTTCCACTCGCCCAACGAATAAAATTCAGAATGTGAACAAAAACTTACAAAGCCATCCACAACTCTGCCCCCAGCAACATCACCAATCTGATCTCAAAATATCAACCAAATCGCTCTCTTTGATCCTCCCAAGACCTTCTGCTCTCTAGTTCCCATGTCACCTTCACCCATGCTCACCTCCAGGACTTCTCCAGAGTTTCTCCCATCCTATGGAACTCCCTACCCCAAGCTGTATGGCTACCTTCTAATCTATCCACCTTTGGACAATCCCTGAAAACCTTGCTCTTTAACTTTGCTTTTAACTAATAAACTGCCTTTTATTTCCTCTATCAGCTCATTCCCCACAGCTATTACCTTTTATAATCACTCAACCCTTCCTCCTAGATTGTAAGCTCTAACGAGCAGGGCCCTCGGTTTCCTCTTGTGCCAAATTGTATTGCAACTGTAATGTCTACCTTCATTTTGTAAAGCGCTGCATAAACTGTTGGCGCTATATAAATTCTGCATAATAATAATTCTCAAAACTTTTGGCCAGGGCTGTAGAAACAGACATGACACATTACAAACATTTTGGGTATTATTTGTAACTTTCGCAACGCAAATGTTTTTATACATAGACCCTTTAGTTTCTACTCTTCAGCCATATGCTAACTTTTATATGCATAATATTTGTTACAGGTTTACTTTTAAAAGAGGGAGGTGTATGTGGTTTTACATATTTAACACAAGCTACTTGCCTCTTCAGGCTTTGCAGCAGGCTGTGATTCTATTTTCTTCTCCTCCTCCTTTACACTTTTATCTTCTTCCATAAGTTGTTTAGACTCTTAAAGAAAGAGAAAAAAAAAGAAAAAAAAGAAATTACAAATCACAACTCTATGGGTTACACATTTCATTTATATGTGGTCCACTAGAAAAATTCTGTAAAAAAGGCAAACAATGCTTACCAAATACTGTGTAAAAAATAAATGGAGTTTAATTGTATTTCTTCGTAGTCATGATTTAACACCTTGGTTTTCAGGAGTGGCTTTAAAACTGAATTCAAGTCCAAAGACCCCTTGTGTTTATGTGTCAGCCACCCGCAGATCGCAATCTAACCATAGATCGTGCCCAGGTAACTGAAAGAACGTGGTCTGGGTTTGCTGACCCACCACCCCAGGAGTCTCAAACAGAGTGCAATGGAGAGGAACTACTTGTAAATGTAGAGCTGTAGTAGGGAGCATTTTGTGATCCCAAAATGGCTGCAATGGCCTCTCACCTCCACCTCGCGACCCTGCAGGGCCACAAAGCATATATGGATCACCTCTGGATTCCCTCAGCATAAAGCCCTCCTTCTGGCCTGGTAGCTTGAGCGAATTCTCTGGAATCAACTGTCACCGCTGAGATCTATCCCTCTGGACCGGTTGGTATGTAGATCAATAAGTATCCTTATATAGATCAAAGCACGGAAACTGCAGCACAGTGCTTTATGCTGAGGGGATCCAAAGGTGATCCATATACGCTTTGTGGCCCTGCAGGGTCACGAGGTGGAGGTGAGAGGCCATTGTAGCCATTTTGGGATCACATTCAGGGTGTGCTGTGTACCCACATTTTACATCTTGCATGATTAGAAGGAATGCAGCACCGATTATTGGACTTAGTGTAAAACCAGATGATAAACATGACGTAATAAAGATCTGTGCAATGAGTGTATGAATTTGATCCCTCTATAGGGATTCACCTAATATTGGATTGCGTCCCATGTTGAGTACCAAGGGTCACATTTTTTATGCATCCCCATGTGGATTGGGGTCACTATTCTATATATAAATCACTATAATTGGTCCATCTATAGGACCTTGTATGTGTTGATCACCTTGTGGTCACTTATTAATATTTATATTATTGTATAAGCGCTACATCAATTATATTTTATTTTTAGCACAGCACGAGTTATACTCTGTCATGGTTGGTTGGTGTAGCACCTGCCAAGCATAACCCAATCTTGTGCAGTGTACCCTCTACCTCCTTTAACCCCTTGGACACTGCAAAGGCATGCAGCTGAGCAGCGCTTGCAGAGTGGCCCCATTAACTTGAATGGGTCAGGCTCATGTCTGAGCAGACTTCAGGTTTTTTTGATCAGACTGGTGATCGGAGGGGTGGCCAGTGTGAGAGTTCTTTTTCCTTATTGATGACCGTGTGGGAGGGGTAACTTCGATACCATCAACGCTCTGATATAGGAGATAAGAGGAGGAGAGTCCCACCATTACTTCCCGAGGGACCCACCATCTGAAGGATTTATCCAAGACCCACCATATACCAAAAGGCTCATTGGTCCCTAGGGGCCTGGGCAGGAAGGTGAGGGGGCACTTCACCTATTTGAGGATTGGCACCTACAGTTTACACCTGCATGATATCTTATGCACATGGACACTATTTACTGCATTATGTTTGTAGTCACTATAGTGCATGAATAAGTTGCTTGAGATTATGTCACCACCAGCCCATTATTGCATATAAGTGGTACGGCTGTGCGGGTCACCTTAATATTTATATATGCAATTTGATATAATATATTTCACTTTGGTTTGAGCGCTGCACTGTTTTATATTTTTATTTCTCTTGGTTTAAAATAGAACCATAGGCAAAAGTTTTTTTCCATTTTTGGTAGAGCAAGAGATTGCTATAACCACTGTAAGACCTGCAAATTAAGGAAATACCTTGGGGACCCCCAGGTCACACATTGGAAGATTTTCCATCTATTACTTTTCTGGGGACAGCCCGAAATTTAGGTTTTTCTTTTGCTTTCAACGATAATGGTAAACGACATTTAAAGAGTGTGAATCTCCCTAATGGAGGCACAGACAGCAATTAAAAAAAAAACCTAATAGGTGTTCTAATCCATCTCCACTCTATCCAAAACTAAAAGTTTTGCCTTTAGTTATACTTGAAAACTTGCTGCAGGATGCGTAAACTTTTGGCTGCTGTCTTTGCAGCTAAAGGGGGCAGGGATTGGGAGAAGTAAAAACCGCAATTAAACTGCAGGGTATTACCAACCTACAACTTTGTGTAAATGGGCCCTAAGGGTACTGCTGCTGAATGCAGCTAAGGGCTCATTCACAAGTCCAGCAGGCACTGCTACTCCCCAGACGTGATCCAAGTGTATTGACAGGTGGTTCGTATGTAATTTGTTGCCTCTTCACTGCCTGATTTCAACCCATGATTGCTGTGCAATGCACACGATTGCGACATGGTAGTATGGCAATTAAAGTTTTAAATCAGGTGTGAGGAGGAGACACTGTGTCCGGTGATCTTTGACTTCTCCCATGTTATTCAGGAAGATCGCCACCTCTTTAACCCCTTCGCGCTGGCGCCTATTGGCCCTTTAAGAGTTTCAGAAGCCGGGGAGCAGGGTTTAGGGTTATGTGACCGCCGTGACGCGCCGTCACATGATCGGGAAAGGTCCCAATCGAAAGAGATCGGGATCTTTCCGTGAGTACTGGACATGTGTGCTGTGAGCACGCAGGGCGTGCGCTCTTGGCACATATATCCTTTTTTTATTAGAACGCAAATGTGCGGCCGCTCGGCATCTAGGCCCAGACACCAGGAGGCCGCACATTTGTGGTTGGCCGGCGTGAAGAGGTTAAGTTTGCCTACCCCTAGCCTAAGCAATAAGGATGACGCATTAAAATGCTTGTTTTGTTAGGAGTAGGGTTAGGTCAGATTTGTAGATTAGGAATAGCTCTAATTTTATTAGATCTTGGGATTCTTTCAAATCAAATAGTAAATGCAAGAAGAGATGATAAAAAGAGTCCACTGAATAAAACAAGCAATATGAAACATAATGGTCTGTGAATTTAAGTAATTTAGGATCGACGGCTTAACAACCTGTCCCCACGTGTCAAGGTGCTAAGTGTAACCCTGGACTCTAAACAAGTCTTTCGGCACCACAGCCAATGTCTAAAGCATGCTGCCTCAATCTCCACATCGATAAAATACGCCTCTTCCTAACCAATGACACCACAAAGCTCCTCGTTCATTACCTGTCATCTCTCACCTCGACTACTGCAACTCCCTCCTCACTGGATTACCTTTACATAGGCTATCCCCCCTTCAGACCATCATGAATGCTGTTGCCAAACTCACCTATCTCAGTGTCTATCCGTCTCTGCCAATCACTCCATTGACTTCTGCTTTCCCACCGAATTTAATTCAAAATACTAACAACTTACAAAGCCATCCACAACTCTGCCCCCACCTACATCATTAACGTAGTCTCAAAATACCAACCTAAAAAAAAAACCACACGATCTCTTCATTCCTCCCAAGTACTACTACTCTCGTCACCTTCTCCTATGCTTGCCTCCGGGACTGCTCTCGAGTCTCTCCCATCCTCTGGAACTCCCTACTGCAATCTGTCCAACTCTTTTCTGCTCTGTTTACTTTTTGATGGTCCCAGAAAGTACTTCTCTTTAGAGAGGTCTAAACTGCCCTCACCTAAGAACTGTACTTTTATTTTCTACATCAGTTCTTCCCCCATAGTTATTACCTTTTGTATCTCTAAACCCTCCCTCTTAGATTGTAAGCTCTAATGAGCAAGGCACAATTAAATTGTACGGTCTGCCCTTATGTTGCAAAGTACTGCAAAAACTGTTGTGCTATAAAAATCCTGTATAATAATAATAATAATTCTGTTTTATTATGGGAGAGTGATATATTCACGTTCCATTTTTGTACTAACCTTTATGTTCATCAAGATTTTTGCTCTTGTTTGGACTTTCCGCCTCAGTATTTTCTGCATCTTCTAAAACCTGTACCTGAGCATTTATAATAAACAAACAATTATAGTTAAAAAAAAAAATGTAATGCAAGGAAATCAACTGAAAAATCATAAAAAACTAAGCTAAGTCCCTTGTTACAACCATTGGCTTTAATTTAACCGCTTCCCTTCTGCCTTATAACAGAAGTACTGCTACAGGGTGGCGCAGTTGCGCAAAATCACACACACACACACACACACACACACACACACACACACACACACATATATAAACACATACAAATATATACATATACACACACATGACTTTGCATTTCCAGGTTGAGGGCATGAGAACTCTGTTAGTAAACAAAACAGTTCTCTTCCCTATCAGCTACGACACACTGCTTTACAGAGAAGCACACAGACACAGCCCAAAGTAAAAACGCACACAACACACAGTTAACCCTTTGATCGCTCCTCATGTTAACCCCTTCCTGTCCAGCGCCATTAGTAGTGTCAGTGCTTTTTAATAGCACTGATCACTGTATTGGTGTCACTGGGGATGTCAGTGACACCAGGTCAGTTTCCCCCCCCCCCCCCCAGTGTCAGTATGCCCACCGAAGTCCCCGCAGTCACTGATCACCGCCATTACTAGTAAAAATACAAAGAAAAAAAAAATCCCAGTATATATACACACAGCCATTTTTAAATGCTATAACTTTCACGTAAACTAATTTACAAGTATTGGGATTTTTTTTAGCAAAGACATGTAGCACAATACATTTTGGACTACAGTTATGATGAAATGTGATTTTTACTAGACATGTTTAATAGCAAATGTCAAAAATATTTTTTTTTTCCCTCAAAATTGTCGCCTTTTTTTTTTATAGCCCAAAAATAAAATTAAAAAAATCACAGGCGATCAAATACCACCGAAAGAAAGCTCTATTCATGGGGGGGGGGGGGGGAGGAGGATTTAATTTGAGTGCAGCGTTACATGACCGCGCAATTGTCAAAGTAACGCAGCGTCATAACGAAAAAAAAATGGCCTGGTCAGGAAGGGGGGCAAATACTCTGGAGGGAAAGTGGTTAATGGGGCAACATGTGTTTACAACCCACAGTAACGGATGAGAAATCCTATTTCAACTCTGATCAAAAACCTGAAAATGGAGGTTGCTACAGTAAACTTCATGAACAAACCACACAACTTACAGGTGAAACTCGAAAAATTAGAATATGGTGCAAAAGTTCATTTATTTCAGTAATGCAACTTAAAAGGTGAAACTAATATACGAGATAGACTCATTACATGCAAAGCAAGATAGTTCAAGCCGTGATTTGTCATAATTGTGATGATTATGGCTTACAGCTCATGAAAACCCCAAATCCACAATCTCAGAAAATTAGAATATTACATGCAAATCAATAAAATAAGGATTGTACATAGAACAATATCGGACCTCTGAAAAGTATAAGCATGCATATGTACTCAGTACTTGGTTTGGGCCCCTTTTGCAGCAATTACTGCCTCAATGCTGAGGTGTTATGGAAGACCAGGATGCTTCAATAGCGGCCTTCAGCTCTTCTGCATTGTTCGGTCTCATGTCTCTCATCTTTCTCTTGGCAATGCCCCATAGATTCTCTATGGGGTTCAGGTCATGCGAGTTTGCAGGCCAATCAAGCACAGTAATCCAACGGTCATTGAACCAGGTTTTGGTGCTTTTGGCAGTGTGGGCAGGTGCCAAGTCCTGCTGGAAAATGAAGTCAGAATCCCCATAAAGCTCATGTGCGGAAGGAAGCATGAAGTGCTCCAAAATCTCCTGATAGATGGCTGCGTTGACCCTGGACTTAATGAAGCACAGTGGACCAACACCAACAGATGACATGGCTCCCCAAATCAACATAGACTATGGAAACTTCACACTGGACTTCAAGCATCTTGCAGTGTGTGCCTCTCCATTCTTCCTCCATACTCTGGGTCCTTGGTTTCCAAATGAGATGCAAAAGTTGCTCTCATCAGAAAAGAGGACTTTGGACCACTGAGCAACAGACCAAGTCTGTTTTTCTTTAGCCCAGGTAACACGCTTCTGACGTTGTTGTTCAGGAGCAGCTTGACAAGAGGAATACATGTGAAGCCCGTGTCCAGGATCTGTCTGTGTGTGGTGGCTCTTGATGCACTGACTCCAGCCTCAGTCCACTCCTTGTGAAAGTCTAACACTTTTGAATGGCCTTTTCCTGACAATCCTCTCCAGGCTGCGGTCATCCCTGCTGCTTGTGCACCTTTTTCTTGCACACTTTTCCCTTCCACATAACTTTCTATTAATGTGCTTTGATACAGCACTTTGGGAACATTCAGCTTCTTTTGCAATTACCTTTTGAGTCTTTCCCTCCTTATGGAGGGTGTCAATGATGGTTTTCTGCACAACTGTCAGGTCAGCAGTCTTTCCCATGATTGTGATTCCTACTGAACCAGACTGAGAGACCATTTAAAGCAGCGGTTCTCAACCTGGGGGTCGCGACCCCTTTGGGGGTCGAACGACCATTTCCCAGGGGTCGCCTAAGACCATCGGAAAACACATATTTCCGATGGTCTTAGGAACCGAGACACCGCTGCTGTCTCCGGCGATGTGTGGGCGGGATGATATGCTGCCCCTGTCACCGCCTCCTCGCCGCTGATTGGCCACCGGAACTGTAGCTCAGGAGAGGCACACAGGCGGCCAATCACCGGCGAGAAGGTGGAGCTTGGAGAGGAGGAGCCGAGCGGCAGCGCGCGGAGATCGAAGAAGATCGAGGGAGCTGCAGGAGCGAGTGAAGAGAGAGGCCAGAGAAAGAAGACAGCTGACAGGTAAGTGCAAATTTTGCTGCTGCAGCCAGGTATGCAGGCTGTAGATGGGAGAGGGAGAGAGTGAGCCCAGGCTGGAGCAGGGGTCAGCAAGGTAAGTATCATTGGTGTCAGTGGAAGGGATAGTGCCCCATCATTTGTGTCACTAATACCAACGATGGGGCACTATTCCTCCCCCCACTGCCACCAACGATGGGGCACTATTCCTCCCCCCACTGACACCAACGATGGGGCACTATTCCTCCCCCCACTGACACCAACGATGGGGCACTATTCCTCCCCCCACTGACACCAACGATGGGGCACTATTCCTCCCCCCACTGACACCAACGATGGGGCACTATTCCTCCCCCCACTGACACCAACGATGGGGCACTATTCCTCCCCCCACTGACACCAACGATGGGGCACTATTCCTCCCCCCACTGACACCAACGATGGGGCACTATTCCTCCCCCCACTGACGCCAACGATGGGGCACTATTCCTCCCCCCACTGACGCCAACGATGGGGCACTATTCCTCCCACTGACGCCAACGATGGGGCACTATTCCTCCCACTGACGCCAACGATGGGGCACTATTCCTCCCACTGATACCAATGATGGGGCACTATTAGTCCCACTCATACCAATGATGGGGCACTATTCCTCCCACTCATACCAATGATGGGGCACTATTCCTCCCACTCATACCAATGATGGGGCACTATTCCTCCCACTCATACCAATGATGGGGCACTATTCCTTCCACTGACACCAATGATGGGGCACTATTCCTCCCACTCATACCAATGATGGGGCACTATTCCTTCCACTGATACTAATGATGGGGCACTATTCCTCCCACTGACACCAATGATGGGGCACTATTCCTCCCACTGACACCAATGATGGGGCACTATTCCTCCCACTGACACCAATGATGGGGCACTATTCCTCCCACTGACACCAATGATGGGGCACTATTCCTCCCACTCATACCAATGATGGGGCACTATTCCTCCCACTCATACCAATGATGGGGCACTATTCCTCCCACTGACACCAATGATGGGGCACTATTCCTCCCACTGACACCAATGATGGGACACTATTCCTCCCACTGACACCAATGATGGGGCACTATTCCTCCCACTGACACCAACGATGGGGCGCTAGTCCTCCCACTGCAAAATTACAGTTATGAAGTAGCAACGAAAATAATTTTATGGTTGGGGGTCACCACAACATGAGGAACTGTATTAAGGGGTCGTGGCATTAGAAAGGTTGAGAACCACTGATTTAAAGGCTCAGAAACCCTTTGCAGGTGTTATGGCTTAATTAGCTGACTAGAGTGGGACACTTTGAGCCTAGAATATTGCACCTTTTCACAATTTTCTGAGACTGTGGATTTGGGGTTTTCATGAGCTGCAAGCCATAATCATCACAATTATGACAAATCACGGCTTGAACTATCTTGCTTTGCATGTAATGAGTCTATCTCATAAATTAGTTTCACCTTTTAAGTTGCATTACTGAAATAAATGAACTTTTGCACGATATTCTAATTTTTCGAGTTTCGCCTGTATATATCACTCCACTGCATGAAAATGCTCAACAATTAGCGGACAAATACAGAGTATTTAAAATATTCAAAAAGTATTAAAGCAATCAGGAAACAGTGAATATATCCTATTGGTTTTGTGTGTTAGGGTTTCCAAGACAACACAATGGCATTTCACTGCAGTAGGCCTAACAGGTATATTATAGGTTTTCTTTTCTGTTCAGTGTAGAATAAGCACCAATATATCTAACAAAAAATAGGAATTTTGACTTGACTGTAAATTCCATTTCTTGTAGTACAGTACAGGACTTCAAAGACAATGGGTTGTATGCCACTACCTTCAAGTGACTGGACATTGGCAAAAGCTTTTCTGAGAGCACCCTAAAAACCCCACCCACTATGTGGAACTCCAGATTTGTAGCAAGAAACAAGTACAGAGGACAGAAGGGAGGTACCAGTGTCCTGTAAAAACAAAAAAACAAGGGTTGATAGACCTGAAGCACTCAGATGAAAGCTTGTCATCTTGTCCATTTTTGGGACCATCAGAGTAGTTAGGCAGACCCCAACTGCTCTGACGACATGCAGGAAGTCCAATCTCCTTGGTGCATTTTGGGGCAGAACAGAGGGAAAAGGAGGTTAATATCCTCATGGAGGCGAAAGGAAGAGACCACCTTCGGAAGGCATGAGGGTCTGGGTCTTAGGACGACCTTGTCTGTAGGACAAGAGGCTCCTTCCAGAAAAATCCCCCAACTTAGAACCAATTTGGGATAGCTCATTGGGGAATCTCCCCAGTAAGGTGGCCATGAGCGCTGTTCGACGTGTCTCAAAGGTCTTTGAAGAGCCAAAAGCGCCAGATTAAAATGCCAAAGAGACACGGGAGGCCAGAAATACAAGCTCATGTATCCCATAAAACTATACAGCATCAACCTATACATGTCTTATTCTCTCCAACCGTAAGATGCATATATGACCCAGATGATGAAAATAAAAATAAAAAAAAACTGTATGGTGTTGAATAAGAGATAAAAAGATATAACATAATTTAATGATAATAATGAAAAATTAATGAACATATCATGAAACAGGGGTGATTGGGCTTGCTTACCCGTTGCTCTGATGCAGGAGAAATTTGTGCAGTGTCCATGTTTGGCCTCTTGCTGAATGCGGTTGTTCCCATACTGCATGTACACCCATCAATCCCCAAACTGCAATCCGAGCATCCTGCCACAAGATGCACCCTCCAAAAGCGGGTTCATCTCCCCGAACCCATTTGGACTTAGCAACAGAGCCCCAGAAGGGGGCCCGACCGCCCCAATACATCCATCCATTGATGCGCTCCAGCTTGGAACACATTTGTGTCTCAAGGGACGCAGAAGGATGGTGCATTCTGGGGTGGAACGCAAGTGTGTTCCAAGAGCTGGTCCACTGCTAATTTGGGTCCCTAGTGGCTGGAGGTGGAAGTGACACGCAGTGTGTAAATGTCTATATAGAACAGGTTCCTGAGGCCACAGTGATACAAGACTATAGTAATGGGCCATCTCGTGGTGGCACATGTTACATCATGACGACCTAATGCTTTCAAAAAGATGTGACTATTGTAAAATAAGATGAAATAAAAATAGAAAATAATGAATAATAGAGAAGAATAATAAATGAAATATCACCAATCCTATGAATGAATTTAAAGATAATAAAATATGATCTCTGTGGTCATTCCATGCAACTCACGGTGGGCAAGACTAATATAAAATTAGCAAACACATGAAAAAAATAATAAAAATAAATATATATACACACACACAACCACTTCATTAATAGGATAAAACAGGAAGGCCCAATGTGACTTAAGTTATACTAAAACTAGTACTCTTTGAAATTCTAATACAGAAAGTAGTGTCCTATTTAGATAGTATACTGTCACTTCAATGGGGTATGAGGAGATTATGAAAGAATGGGTTACAATACAATAAGAACAATATGTGGAACTCATAAGGCCATACTGTGTAAAAACAAATGGACATAAAAAGCATTTCCGTGTAATACGATGCTGTAGTGAATTAAAAAAAAAAAAAAATATATGCTATGTATAGGAAACTAGGTGCCATAACGACATAAAAAGTGCAGTGTGACCTGAGGCACCAGTATAACACACACACACAGGCACGCGCTAGTAGAAATAAGAAAAATTGGAAACATGAATACACCTACAAAGGACCAAAAACGGCCCACAATGTAGGAGATAAAGTTGCAGCTACCTTGTCTGCCTTGTTCATCACTCTAAATGGAGATAAAGGATGGTAGTCGGTGTCATCCAAACATACCAGAAAAAAAAAAATTAAAAGTTATAGGTTGAAACTTAAACACATAGAAAAGAGTAGCCCACACTGAAGAGTGGACTATACATGTCCCACTAAAGCCCCATGGATCTCCAGATCTTGAGACTTCTAGGAGCAAGGGACCCTAAGGTGAATAGCCAGTACGTTTCTCTTGCACATGATATCTGGAATTTTCTACCACCATCATCATCAGCTGATTCAATACTCTCATATCTATGGGGTCACTGCTGTGTTTTTCTTGGAAATGTCTGGGAACGGAGTATGTGTCTCTTTTGTTCTCTTTCTTACTGATATTTATAATGCACTGTGGATTGGACTGTGCTCTTTCCATGCGATGAGCTTGTATATTTGTAGAATACTTACCTTTCTACACAATAAATCCATATTTTAAGGATAATGCACTAGGCCAGTGCGCCACCCGTTTTGTTTATTATTGCAGTATGATCCATTGTGTCCTGAATACCAGTTCTGCATCTTATAGTGTACAAGATAAAGGTTTTGCTAAACTCACAAAAGCACTTAAAACATGCCTGAATTCTGCAGGCAGGACGGGAAAGAACAATTAGTCAACATCATGTTATAGTGAATAAATTTCCAAGAGCTCAGCACTCAGAGCATTCAATGTACTAAAAGCAGGAAACAGTGGACTGGGTACCCAACCCCTATTATATAGTACACATGGAAAACCTCAATGGTCCAAACAAAAAAAGAGGGACACTGATACTTTACTTCATAGGTGACATTTTATCTGGCAATTATTTTTTGCCCCAAGCTTGTTCGAGTTTTCAGAATAAGTTTAGGATCATTTTACTTTCTGAACAAACAAGGGCGCTTTCACACTGATGCCCTTTTGATGTATTCCCATTGACTTACAGTGGAATATTTCCTTTAGGTGTAGTTTAGAAAAACTGCACCAAAAGATGCAGCATGCAGAACTTTTCAAAGCACAGTGCACCTGCAGTGTGAACCGTTACATTCGATTTAATGGGAAATATTTTTCATGTGCTTTTGTCACCCAGGAAAAGAGTGAAAAAAGTACAACAAATGTGAAAAGGGTCTAAAGCTTCAGAATAAATGTGAGATATGATCACTAATACCAGAACCTAGACAGAAAAAAGGGGGGAAAAATAAAAAATAAACCAAAAGCAAACTTACATGAACCTCAAATTCAGGCTGAGATTTTTCAACTTGCAGGGCACATTCTGAAATAACAAATATTATGCATTTTACCCATACATAAAAAAGCACCCAACCTTAGTTTTAAACACAATGGAAATTTTACAGTATAAGTTAGCAAAGTGTAGAAAAGTGACTAACCTTTATCGGAGTTAGGGATGCCATCTTCAGCGGCATTACATGAGGTAGCACTTTGTGTTTCTTCAGCTTGTTTAAAACTCACATCTGAACTTCTTGATTTACCTGCATGATTATCATGATCAACACTTGATGGATCATAAATGTCTGAAGTTCTTTCGGATTCAGATTCTGAAGGAATGTTTTCACCAACATTATCTTTATCTAGTATATCAGCTGTGTCTTCCACTGTAAGAGTGATGTCAGTGTGGTCTTTTGAAGGTGTTTGTTCTTTGCTGTACTCTAAATTGTCTTCTGATGGAACGTTCTGCAAGAAATCACCAACTGACGGTGTCAAGCTTTCTACACATGACTGATTTGCCACTTCAGACTGTGAAGATCCACTATTTAAATCTGAGTCAAGCAAAGCTTCATTGCTTTGCACTGCACCAACTTGAGATGACTCGGAAATATCTGAACTTGAAAATTCTTGAGTCTCAGGTTTGTTTTCTTTCTCTAAATCAGAATTTTGGGTTGTAAGAGATAAACCATCTTTGGGCACCAAAATATTTTTGCCTGAAGGAGAAGGCATGCTTTCTTCTTCTCTCACATGAGAAATGTTATCCTCTAGAAGTTCTGGTGTTGCAGTGAAGCTTGTAACACATTCAAGAATTTCTGAGTTTAATTCCTCCACTTCCTCAGCTGTTTCTTCATCTGCGTTTGCCATGCTTTCTTTCGGTTTTTCGGCAGAATGTACCATAGTAGAAGAGCTGTGTTCCACAGTGTTTGAAAATGAAGAATCCTCACCTGGTGTCCCAGAACTCGTAACAAATCCTTCACCCTCTTCCTCATCTTCTTTAGCACCAGTGCTTGTGATAGCACTTTCATCATCTTCTGTAATGACTCTAGGGCCAAGGTTTTCAGCTATGTTCATACTGCCACTTTCATTTGTCTCTGTCTCTTCAGAACATGCAACTTCATCTTGTTCTTGTAACACTTTATCACCATAGCTTTCTTCAGTTATACCTGTACTCGTAACAGCCCCTTCACCTTCTTCTGTTATTGACTGACTAGTCTGAGCAACTTCATTTTCTGTACCTAGATCTGCAATAATTTCATAAGGTGCATTTTCGACAGATACATCCTCAGATTCTTCAGCCGCTTTGTTGTCTGCAGAGGCTTCAGACACCTGATCATCATTGAAATCTTGATCACTTGCATGGGAAACAGACGCTTCCTCAATAGCAACGTTAACTGCCACATTGCTGACATCAACATTCATGACTTCTTTATCTGCAAAGGTGACATGATCAGAGGCTTCAGAATTTTCTCTGCTCACAGATGACTCTCGTGCATCTGTACCAGCACTGGTGACAGTGCTATCAGTTTCTCCATCCCCAAGCTCTCTTGTGGCCTGTCTAGATGCATTGCCAACAAATCTTTGTTCTTCAGAACTGGCACTACTGACAGTGTCCTCTTTTTCATCATTGTTTTCATAACTTACTGAAATTGTTCCATCACTGGCATTCATTTCAACATGTCCATCATCATCCTCATCTGCGTGTAAAGGAGCAACAGCTTCTTGTAATGTACCAGAAATAGCAATATTACTATGGTTAGCAACAAAACTTGACTCAGCAGCCATCTCTATAGATCTAGAACTGCTTTCGTTGCTATGACTTTCATGAATGCCACTAATAACTAGTTCATTATTCCTTTCAATGCTGGATGAGGTTGTGGCATCATCGACCACTGGTATTTTAACAGATGCATCGGTGACAATATCTTGGACCCCGCCGTCGCAAAAACTTGAAGAACTGGCAGCTTCAATATTCTTTGACAGGCTTAAAGCCTGTCCGACGCCTTCTGTATTGCCATCCATGGTATAATCTGATGATGTTGCATTGTCATCACCCTCGTCCAGTGGTGACCCCACTGTATTGCTTGAACTGGCTGCTGCAGCTTCACTATTAACATCACATCCATCATCCATATCTTTATCTGTGTCCAAATCAATGTTTGTGCCTGTGGATGTTGTGGCATATGGGTTATTGTTGGAAAGAGCATCACATGCCTTGTCATCTTCCATACTGCTGTCCATCATATCGCTTGATGTAGCTGCTTGTTCATTAACTTTATCTGCATAAACAATACCTTCCACATTCTCTTCAGTTCGGTCTACTCCCATTATGCTTGAGGAGGCAGGTCCTCTTTCTTTTGTAATGTGTTCCAGGCAAGCACTGTCCAAAATGTTAGAGGATGTTGCAGTATTTGTTCTGCTACACAAATCTGCAACACCCATGTTCAGATCTTCGCCGGTACTGCTGTCCATTGAAACACTTGATGATGCTGTGGGTTGTGTGTTGTGATTTACATCTGTAAAGGTTCCACTGTTAACTGAACTGCTAGATGAAGTTGCTGTAGTATCAGAGCTGTTTCCTGGAGAAGTCCTAAAATACTGCTCGCTAGTACTATTTGTAGCAAAACTTGATGATGCTGTGGCTTCTGTGTTGTCAGAGTTTATTGTGCTTCTAATAAGCCTGTGCTGAGTGTCACTACTTGTAAAGGAGCTTGAAGATGATGCTGCTTCATCACTCACAGTCTGGGTTTGAGGTAAAGATGCCCCACTACTGGAAGAAGCTGCATTGTCTCTCTCCTTTGCCTGTTCCATATATTTAGCATTCCCAGGGCTTTGATCTCCCCTACTGCTGGAACATCCCATGGCATTACCAGAATAAAACTCACTGCTGACTGAAACTGATGCTTCAGTGCTGCTATCCATAGCGAGATCAGATGAATTTCCCGGATATTCTTTTATTGTGCCGGAGGAGATTATGTCCATGCCTGCTTCATTTACACCATCCTGCTGTGTGCTTGAGGTGGCTCGTGTATTCTTACTGTCTTCTACATTACCAAAGTTACTTCTGCAAGCACTTGGAAGGTTACTGGAAGAACTTGCGGCATCTTCACCCTCTCTTTCTAAACCATCTTTAATCCATTCACTGGAATCATCGCCTGTACTGCTATCCATTACATTGCTAGATGATGCCGCAAGGTTTTCATTATCTATTTCAGAGGAAACCAAAGAGCCATCAAAGTTTAATTCTCTACTGCTGTTGATCATGCTGCTTGATGAGGTGGCTGTATGCCTTTCTGAAATCCCATGGCCAAAGTGAATACCTGCTGAAGAGCTTGATGAGGTAGCTGACTGAGCTGCAATATTTCCAGAAATATCAACTGCTCCATCGTTTTCTGAAGAAGTTGCAACATGGCTAACAGTTTCAGCTCTACAAGAGCTAGCACTTTCTGTATTGGCATCAGAAGATGTGGCTGTTTCATCAACATTGTTTAAAATTTCTAACTCAAGATTACTTCCTTCTGCATTGTCAGAAGATGATGCAGCATTTTCGTGGGAGTTTTGTGAAAGTTCTCTATGGGCGCTTGAAGAAGTAGCAGCTTTAAAGGTAATATTACCAATTTTTTCTGGCACTAAATCTGTTGTACTCTGAGAGCAAGTGGCAGTACTTGCTCTCCTTTTTTCTGACAGTAAGGGCTCCAAAAAGCTATCCTCATTGTAATGTTTTCTATCAGAGCTTGAGGAGGTAGCAGTATCTTCAAAACTATTCTCCGATAACATTGCAATGTCTCCATCATCTTCAACAAAATTACCATCTGCAGAAGCCGAGGAGGTGTATTCCCTGCTGTTATCCAGATTTGCGCCTTCTATTTCCATGCAAGTATCCTCTGTACTGTTATCAACTGGTGTACTGGAAGATGATGCAGTATCCTCAACACCTTGCCTCAACTCATTTTCGATTAAGAAACTGGAAGAGGTAGCAGTTGCATCATGCTCCGCTTCCGTTCTACTCTCATTGCCCTCTCTAGCGTTAACACCATTAATCTCTTTCTTACTGGGTTTCATAATACTGCTCCCAATATTTCTTTCCATACCAGTCACATTACCAAAGCTACTTTGTTCTTCTAGTTCAACTGAAAACATCTCTTTTCTTTCGGTCTCAGAATCTTGTTCCTTAACAGAAACATCTCCTTCAACCTCATTTCCTGTAACAATATCATCAACCTCCAAAATATCCAATGGAGCTGGATTATTGTCACTTTCTTTATTTTCCTCCGAGCATTTTCCTGCTTCTTCTGCTAGGTCACTTGTAGAAATCTCCCCATCATTTGAGTCTGCTACATGAAGATATACTTCCCTGGGAGACACACTGGAATAGTCAATACTATGTGGGGTGGGAGATAATTCCCTTTGTTCCTGAGCAGAACTTTTTGTTGTGCAAGATCCAGCAAGATCATCTCTCTCCCTGTGTGAATTTCTGGCTCTCTTAGAAGGCATTCCTTGATCGGACTCCTCTATAACATCAGCACCATCTTTTGAACTGAAGACAGTCTTTTCATTTTCATCTATGCTGTCAGAAGCTGAAGTATCCGAGTCTTTGACGGAACCAAGATCATGACCAAGTAAAGCAGTAGAAGTATTTTCATATGGACCACTAGATTTGTTGTCCTTGAAATCACTGTTGACATGCTTTGACTTGGATTTTAGGGGCATGGACTTTTTGGAAAAAGGGGTTTCAGCAGCTGATTGAGATTTGCTGTTAGAATGTGTTATTTGTGAGAGATCTGTAACCTTTGCCTCTGCAGACGCTTTCTCATTTCCAGGTTTTTTATTTTCTCTGGGATCTTTAGTCTCAACACATCCTGATTCAGCTGAGAGAACAGTTTCAGTTTCTGACTTTGTGCCTTTCTTTGCACCAGTTTCCTTAAAGCTTTCATTTTTGAACTCTGAGGCAGTTTTTTTAACTATCTTTCTATCTGAGCTACTGCTTCGTTCCGGAGCTTTTTTTTCATCTGGATTCTTTGCAGATCTTTCCTCTGCTCTCCTTCCATCTTCTTTCCGTTTTGCATCTTTATGACTATGCTTTAGGATCAAACTCTTGGCACTTTCCCCAAGTGATTTCTTGTCCAACTTAGAAGATCCATGTTCCTTGCTGTCAAGACGAGACCTTTCCTTTGGTTTATCACTTATATGCTTGGACTTGTGGCTGGTTTCTTTTGCTGTGCTGCTTGAGGCCTGAGAATTATTGTCCCTTCTTTCTCCACTATCTTTATCTTCAGATTTCAGTTTTCTGTACTTTTCACTAGAACTGTCAACTGCAACCCTATCTTTTTCATTTTTATGGTCAGCTTCTTCTTGGTCATTTGGTTTTGACAACTTATTACTACCGCTTTTAAATTTGGCTTTGGCATGGAGCCTTTCATCCAAGGAACCATGTAGTTTTTTCTTGTCTTTGTTTTCCTCTTGTCTGGAGTGATCAGAATTGGCAGAATCAGCCTCATTTTTATCATCTGAAGAATTCTTTGATTTCTTCTGAGAGGAACTGTGTGCCCTTGACACACTTTGAGATTCTCTTTGGTCCCTGGAATCACTTGTTGATCGTTTAGAACGGTGTTCGGATCTGGACTTTTCAGCCGACTGAGATTTGTCTTTTTTACTACTATCGCGTCGAGCACTGTCCTCTTTTTTGCTAGCATGTTCAGATGTCCTTTCATCTTTACTAGATGAAGATGACTTTACGTCACTTTTTTGCTTCCCTTTACGATCAGACCTCTCTTCTGAACTGGATTTACTGTGTTTATGTGAGTGGTCAACTAGGGATGTCTTCTTAGATTTCTGAGAGTCCGACTCATCACTTCCTTGTTTATGTCCATTGTCTGACTTTTGCCTATGCTTAAGGGATGAACGGTCATCCTGCCTGGAGGAAGACCGCTCTTCCTGTTTAGAAGATACCCGCTCCTCCTGTTTGGAAGATGAACGCTCTTCAGGCTTAGAGGATGACCGCTCTTCTGGCCTGGAGGATGTCCGTTCTTCTAGTCTGGTGGCAGAACGATCCTCACGTTCGTTCCTATGAGATTTAGGCTCTTTTCTTGGTGTAACCTTTGCACTCAGTGCATCACTGTCAATACTTTCTTTTTTGAGAGGTTTGTCAGGTTTGTTGGGTGTTCTGGTCTTCTGATGGTCTTCTGAGTTTGAGTCAAATCTCTCTAGTTGCTTTCTAGTATCCTGTGTCCCGGCATCTTGTTGAATTTTTTCTAAAAACAAAGATTTCTTTTTACTCTCTTTTTCGGTTCTGGAGTCACTTTTATTCTCTTCTGCTGGCTCAAGAAACTTTTTTGAGGTTTTGCAATCAGACTTTCCAGATTTATTGTCTTTTGTGGAGGAGGATATTCTATCCTGTGACTAGTAAAGAAAAAAAAAAAAATATTGATACAGGCAATTGTGAGCAACAGATTTACGTATATGCATACACAAACTGTTAATCTTACCGTTCTATATATATATATACACACACACACACACACACACACACACACACACACACACACACACACACATATATATATATATATACATACACACACACACACACACACACATTATTTGAAAGGAAGACTGCATCATTTAAAGTGAACCTGACCTCAATTTTAAACATTTACAAGAGCAGAAAAAAAAAAAAAAAATATTCCTGTCTAAAATCATGCACCACAAGGTATTTACTTTTACCTACATTAGTTGTAAAACACTGCATTGTGCCCTTCGTTATAATTAATTACTGGACTGACCTACAGGATGAGTCCTGCTCACCTACCAATTCATTTGTCCAATTAAACCTAAGCATCCATTAAGTTAAACCAGTCATAAACCTAGTAAGTGGAAACTGAGCCTATGGAAACAAAACTGCCCAAGCAGAGGATCACTTTCATGAATAAACAGTTTAAATCAAAATAATACGTTGAGCTATGGAGAGTGAGAGCTAAAAATATGCAAATCTCAACCTTTTCTGAAAAATTAAGCTTGCCCTCTCCTTCCTTAGCCATTATAAGGAGTTTTGACAGTGAAAGAGGTGGGTTTTAGCACAACTCTTTCATGAAAAGAAAAAATTTTCATATGATTTCACCTGCCTATATCTTAGGATATACTGACCATTCCTATATGCAGCTTTCACTGACTAACTCCAGATTTTGATTTACTCTTGTGGATCACTCACCTCATTGGACTTTTGGGTATCTCTAGAGTCTTCATCAAAAACATCGTTTCTTATCTTTAAAGAACTAGACATTAAAGGGAGAAATTATCTGTTTAAATAATGGCTATGTTAACATCATTAAAGATGATCTAATTATATAGAAATATTTTGAAATATGATATACAATAGATCTAAATATCCACAACTAATACATGGGAATCAAAACACCCCCTTTTTTTGCACACTTTTAAAAAAATAATTTTAATCCTGAGGATTACATAAAATCCCCAAACATTATACATCTTCTGAAAGCATGCACTCTAGAGAATACAAAAGTGGAAGTTCCATTTTTTTTTTTATGTCATACAATGTTAGCACCACGGTTTAGGAAATTCAAAACTTAAGTAAAAAAAAAACAAAAAAACACAAACACACTAAACTTAGTTTTAGGGCAAAGAAACCTAATTTTTGCAAACTATATAAGATGAGGTTGTGCCAAGTAAATACATAACAAACATGTCAAGCTATAAATATATATGTGCCCCTGTAAAACAGCAACAAACTTCACTATCCAATATAAACAATATAGGGTCTGGGATTAAAAATCCCATTTCAGTCTTTGCAGATGACACCAAGCTGTGCAGTGGAATAACGACCTTACAGGATGTCTCCAATTTACAAGCTGACCTCAATGCACTGTTTAATTGGGCAACTATGTGGCAAATGAGGTTTAATGTTGATAGATTTAAGGTTATGCACCTGGGGGCTACGAATATGCATGCATAATACATACTAGGGGGGGTGCAACTTGGGGAATCAATGGTGGAGAAGGATCTGGGAGTTCTGGTAGCTCACAAGCTTAATGGCATGCAATGCCAAGCTGTGGATTCTAAAGCGAGCAAAATCCTTTGTATTAATAGAGATATAGACTCCAGAGAGAGAGATATCATTTTACCCCGGTACAAATCATTAGTAATACCTCATCTGGAATATGCAGTTCAGTTTTGGGCACCGATTCACAAAAAACATTGGGGAACTGGAGAAATTACAGAGAAAGGCAACCAAACTCATAAGAGGTATGGAGGAGCTCAGCTATGAGGAAAGATTAGAGGAACTGAATTTATTCTCTCTTGAGAAGAGATTAAGGGGGGATATGGTCAACATGTATAAATACATCAGTGGTTCATATAGCAAACTCGGTGTAGAGCTATTCACCCTGAGGTCAACACAGAGGACAAGGGGGCACTCTTTACATCTGGAGGAAAAGAAATTTCATCTCCAAACACAAAAAGGTTTCTTCACAGTGAGAGCTGAGAAAATGTGGAAAAGACTCCCTCAAGAGTTGGTTCTGGCCAGCTCGGTGGATTGCTTTAAAAAAAGGCCTGGATTCTTTCTTGGTTACACAGAATATAACTGGTTACTAACATTTATAGGTAAAGCTGATCCAGGGAATATCTGATTGCCTCTCGGGGGATCAGGAAGGAATTTATTTTCCCTGCAGGAGCAAATTGGATCATGCTTTGCTGGGTTTTTTGCCTCTCTCTGGATCAACTGTGGGTATAGGATTATAACTTTTTTTTTTTTTTTTTTTAATGGTTGAACTTTTGTCTTTTTTCAGCCAGACTAACTATGCAACTATGTAATATTTTCCATAAGCGACGCTTTCAAAGCCCCCACTGGTCATACGTTCAGAGTTATCTGTAAATAATAGTCCTACAATTGTTGCTCTCACTATATGCACGGTGGTGTTCAAAATGGTTTCTTTCAGGGACTTTAGATACTTGAGTCTACCTTACTTTTTATACTTTTTTTTTTTAGTAAACATTTTGCTTTATCAAATAGGACAAAAAGACCCCAAAAATGATGATTTTATTTGGGGACAGTTTTGCTTTAATGAGAAATAAACACCTGATTTCTCACCTGTCCTCCAATAAAACTAATGCAATTCATTCGTTTTTTTCTCCAGTCGTACTGGCTAGGGAGTGGGACATAGGGACCCGAAGTGATGTTTCACACATTGCTTCAGGGTCAGTAACAGGAAGGGGAGACCAAAGGACAGATGTTTGCTGGTATACCTCCCCTCTACTTGGCGGCACCCACCATGCTTGTCCCAGGTTCGCTAATGGATGTGACACACACACACCTGACAGCCCCCGACATACAATTAAAAGGGTTATCACAACCTTTTTTTTTGGATAGGCTTAATGTAAACCTTATCATCAATGTGTGCTGATATACTATAAACCTTATATACTATAACCCTTGTACTCATAGTAAAAACACTATGTGCATTATATCATCTATGAACCTGCAGGATTTTGCTTTCTGCTTGGTAGTATTGCACACTGCTTTGCTGATCTTACTGTCTCATTGCAGGGCCTGTGACTAAAACAGTGAACTAGGCAGGCTCTAATGACAGTAAACATCAACAATGCTCCAGTTAAGCCGAAATCAATTGCTCCAAGCTGCCTACACTTTAAACATTCAGAAAGTGGCAGAAGGCACTTTTTTCTCAAAATAATGTGATTTGGTAAAGTTGACATAGGTCCTACAGATTCATGTAAAGTGTTCCGTTTTATCCAGAGTAGAAAGGAATTTCAGACAGTCTTACAAAACTGGTGTGAGTCTACCAATTGGTTAATAACTGAACATGGTTTCATGTAGCTTAAAAGAGAAAAAAAAAAGGTTACTTCCATTAATTCCATTTAATGCACCATATGCTCAAGAGACAAGGGAGAAAAAAAAAAAAAAAAACCAACATACCCAGTACTATCCTTCTTCCTCTTCTTACTCATTGCAACTTTCTTTTCTAAAAACATTTGTTCTTTAAGGACCTCTTTCATACTGGTAGATTTTGACTTCTGATCCTTTAAAGATTTATGTACAGAGTTTGATGTACCTATATTGTGCAGTAAACATTAAAAAAGGAATAAAATGTACATAAGACTGGGACTTATTTAGGAAAACAACACCACAATACCAACAACTGCTTATAGCCATTAGAGGTTTACAGTGGGGATCGAAGGTTTGGGCACCCCAGCTAAAAATTTGTATTAATGTGCATAAAGAAGCCAAGGAAAGATGGAAAAATCTCCAAAAAGGCATCAAATTACAGATTAGACATTCTTATAATATGTCAACAAAAGTTAGATTTTATTTCCATCATTTACACTTTCAAAATAACAGAAAACAAAAAAAAATGGCGTCTGCAAAAGTTTGGGCACCCTGCAGAATTTATAGCATGCACTGGCATGCACTGCCCCCTTTGTCAAGCCGAGACCTGCCAGTGTCATGGATTGTTCTCAATCATCGTCTGGGAAGACCAGGTGATGTCAATCTCAAAGGTTTTAAATGCCCAGACTCATCTGACCTTGCCCCAACAATCAGCACCATGGGTTCTTCTAAGCAGTTGTCTAGAAAACTGAAACTGAAAATAGTTGACGCTCACAAAGCTGGAGAAGGCTATAAGAAGATAGCAAAGCGTTTTCAGATGTCAATATCCTCTGTTCGAAATGTAATTAAGAAATGGCAGTCATCAGGAACAGTGGAAGTTAAAGCAAGATCTGGAAGACCAAGAAAAATATCAGACAGAACAGCTCGCAGGGTTGTGAGAAAAACAATTCAAAACCCACGTTTGACTGCACGATCCCTCCAGAAAGATCTGGCAGACACTGGAGTTGTGGTACACGATTCCACTATAAAGAGATACTTGTACAGATATGGTCTTCATGGAAGAGTCATCAGAAGAAAAGCTCTTCTACGTCCTCACCACAAAAATCATCGTTTGAACTTTGCAAATGAACATATAGAAAAGCCTGATGCATTTTGGAAACAAGTTCTGTGGACCGATGAGGTTAAACTTTTTGGCCGGAATGAGCAAAGGTACGTTTGGAGAAGAAGGGGCACAGAATTTAATGAAAAGAACCTCTGTCCAACTGTTAAGCATGGGGTTGGATCAATCATGCTTTGGGGTTGTGTTGCAGCCAGTGGCACAGGGAACATCTCACGAGTAGAAGGAAAAATGGATTCAATAAAATTTCAGCAAATTTTGGATGGTAACTTGATGCCATCTGTGAAAAAGCTGAAGTTAAAGAGAGGATGGCTTCTACAAATGGATAATGATCCTAAACACACCTCGAAATCCACGGGGGATTACATCAAGAGGCATAAACTGAAGGTTTTGCCATGGCCTTCACAATCTCCTGACCTCAACATAATTGAAAATCTATGGATAGACCTTAAAAGAGCAGTGCGTGACAGACAGCCCAGAAATCTCAAAGAACTGGAAGACTTTTGTAAGGAAGAATGGGCAAAGATACCTCAAACAAGAATTGAAAGACTCTTGGCTGGCTACAAAAAGCGTTTACAAGCTGTGATACTTGCCAAAGGGGGCAGTACAAGATATTAACTCTGCAGGGTGCCCAAACTTTTGCAGACGCCATTTTTTTGTTTTCTGTTATTTTGAAAGTGTAAATGATGGAAATAAAATCTAACTTTTGTTGACATATTATAAGAATGTCTAATCTGTAATTTGATGCCTTTTGGAGATTTTTCCATCTTTCCTTGGCTTCTTTATGCACATTAATACAAATTTTTAGCTGGGGTGCCCAAACTTTCGATCCCCACTGTAACTTGTTTATCAAACCCCTTCATCCCAACACATTACCTTGATTCTTCATTTTCAAAGCTTTGGCTTTCTCTGCTGCTTTTTGTTTGCGCTTTTCTTCCAATCGCTCTCGTTTCACTTGCCGCCTTAACAGTCTTTCCTCCTTCTCCTTGGCCTGCAAGCAGAAAGTAAATTCAAGTTAAAGCCAAGTCAACTTGTTTTAAATATAGCAGATAAGCAGCGCACACAAAATACCCATCCACTTACTTACCTACCCACACCCCCACAAAAAAACAAAAAAAACTGTACAGCTTGATCTGCCCCTTACTCCATAATGCCTTTCAAGCATTCCAGGTATTAAGCAAATTTGATGTAAATGTACAATCTAGGATTTGACAATGTCAGGATTACATCATACAGACCTGCAGTCACTGTCAAATCCTAGGGCGTTCTTTTACATCACACTACTGATACCCCCGTGTGCCCGCAGATGTTTACTGGAAGTGAGATTTTTTCTTCTGTTCTTAAATAGGCAGTTTAACACATTCCTGCATCACCCTGGTTTTGTCTTCTTTAAAAAAGGCACCTGTCAATGACCAAACAAAACTACTAGCAAATAGGGATCAAATAATTTAAGGTATACAGCACGGGCGGACTGACAACTCATGGGGCCCCCAGGCAATAGGGGATTATGGGGCCCCTTTGTCCTTGCCCAAACTCAAAAAAGCCTATGAAAAAAAAGGTACCAGGGGCATCTCATGGGGCCCCCTACTGACCCCGGGCCTTCGGGCAGTGTCAGAGTTTCCAGATGGTCAGTCCACCCCTGGTATACAGTGCCCCTGAAAGTTTAGTAGTAGCAAACCTATACTTAAAAGTACAGGCTACCAAAAAAAAAAAAAAAGACAGCTGATCGCCCAGTTCTCAAGTGTTCTGTGAGCAGATAGCCAGTGGCTGTCAGTCACTGGCTCTCTGCTCTACCCATCCAGAGTTCACTGGAGTTATGGGCTGTGGAAGGGACAGAAGGGGCTGGATCAGGCTCTCGGCAGATCACTGAAAGGCTGAGCCAGTTGCTGGTCCAAGCTTCAGGGCAGATACCAACCTGGACTGGCTCTGACGTCAACAGACAATGGGCTTTAGCCAGCTGTCGGCTGAAAACTGATCACAGGAGTCAAGAACAAACTGCACTCCTGTGATCCCCAGGAGCTATTGCTATGCATCTCCTTTAAAGTCAGATGTAGAAGTTTAAGCTCCACTGACAGTGGTAATGAAGTGATAAACATATACAATTGCATGACAAAACAGGGTTGATCCAATGATCAAAATATGTGCCCAATATGAAAAACCTGTGAAACTGTCAAGACCTGGAACAACTCCGTTCTTCCAGACACATTGTAAACAAACATGCAGGGTGAAAAAAATCCCTATGCGAGCCACTGAGAACTGAAGTTTGAGTGATTTGATTTTAAACAAACAATCAAGCTGCCTAAGTAGCCTTTTCGTAAAATGCCTGCTTTTAGAACAGGCTCAGACGATAATCAGATTTTATTGTGATTTTCAGTCAGCTAGCTTACAGAACTTCAAATAATTTACCCTTACTTGTCAATAAGTGTACTGCCCAAGTTCATTAGTGAATGAAGGCTCACAGAGTACAATAATTAATTTGTTGGTCTTACAAAAAAGACCTCCTGCAAATTGAACGTATTGAACGTGCAATCATAGCCTATTGATTATAATATATCTGCACTATGGCTTCTACATAGCAAAGCTCAATTCACTGATATATATATAAAAAAAAAAAAGGTTGCAGGATTTCATAAAGAACGCTTTGGTCAGATTTCCATAAACAAAAGGTTTGCACGGCATGCCTGTAGATAGCCTGTGATATAACAGATTGACAACCCTCACCCAGCTCTGCTCACTATGAGTGCAGTCACAACAGCAGATTAGCTTTGTCATGCCTTCTAACACCCCTTCCACGCCCCCTAGCAGGCATCAGTATCAGATGCGAGCTCTGAGGTCACATGACCATTGAAATAATTTGTAAAGTATTTACAAGCATTTATTAACATTCTGAAGAAGCATTTTACAAACACAAACCTGCATACTATTTAATTGCCCATTTTAAGTTTGCTTAAACTTTAGGACCCATCCACATTTGTGTACTGTAGCAATACAAAGTAAAACGCCTACAATCCAGCGACGCACAACAATACACCTGCTCTGCAACTGTGGTTCCATTAATTTCCAGCGGCACCCCAACACTCTGTACAGCAGAATGCAACACACAGCGCACATGGTACTCTGCACCACTGCAAAAGGGCCATGTGCGGTTTTCTGTTATGCTTCGGCAGTCCACTCACAAACCAATGGGCTGCCTTAATGCATTGCACATTAACACTTCAAGTAAAACTATAAGCAAAATATTTCATTTTGGGCAGAGTAAGGGAAGGTTATAGCCCCTGTCAGATTTTTTTTGAGATTGAGATTTTCCCCACACTTCCTTATCTCATAATCAAATGAAGTGAGAGGAAACCCCTAAAAATTAAGGGAATCTCTTGGAGATCCCCAAGTTACCAGAACTAGTGTCTCCATTGGAAGATTTTCCCTATTACTTTTCTGGGGACAACCCAAACTTTGGGATTTTCTTTTACTGTCACTTTTGATAATGGTAAACAATGACAAATAAAGAGGGTGAATCTCCCTAATAGGGGGACAGACAGCAATAAAATCTGACAGGTGTTCTACTCTATCTCCATTCCGCTGCTAAAGTGTGACTTCGCCCTTAACGTCAACTTCTCTAAAATATCTATGTGGGCTGCCATTACCAACAACTTTCTGAAGTTGCTAATTGTCTGGTTAGTACACTGGCCCACTGGGTTGAATAATGTTTGAACCATTGACCAGGAACAAATATGCAAATCAGTAATGCAGTGGAAAGCCAGCTATCCTTATTTGCATATCTGCTCCAGGTAATTGACACAAAGAACTGAAGCAAGAAGATAAAATGTGACAGTCAAGTAAAAATGGCAGTCACCTTGTTTCTCTCAGGAAAGCTTTAGGCCTCATGCCTACTGGGGCTTTTCTAAATGCTTTTCTCCTGGCAATTTTTGCAGATGCGTTTAGGTGCATCAAGGGCTTGGTGTTTATTCATTTAATTGGCCAGAATATTAATTTATTCTGGTCACTGAAATGAATAATCGCTGAAGTGCTAAAGGTGTCCACAGCTTAGGCACGGTTAGGTGTTTTACAGCTAAAGCTAAAGCGCTTGTCTCTTGAACACACAAGTCCGCTTTTGATTGCCTAGGTGAGTACAGCGGAAGAGGGAGCGGGTACCTGTCAAATTCCGTATCCGCGATCCCCCCCCCCCCTCCACACGCCCGCTCCCCAACAGTGCCAATCCTTAATGGGGAGCGGGCAACAAAGGCTTAAAGGAACCCTATTGGGTGGAGCTCCACTTTAATTCGCTTTTAGTATCTTCCGACGCAACACCCTTTTTGCAAATGTCTGTCAGCAATCCCCCTATCTGACCTTCCTCACTGATATGGGAAAATAAATGTCTGACAGCCTTTTTGTTGAAAGAAGCATAAGCTTACCACAGACTGTCTGCGCTGCTCCACAGTCAACTCATCATCAGAGTCACTGTAATACTTGGAATACAGGTACGGTTTGTGCACATAGGCGTGCCGAGTGCCCTTTGCTTTTGTTTCACTCTGTTCGCTAGCTTTATTTTGAGTATCCGCTTTCTCTTCATCTGAAGTAAAACAAGAGGATTAGTACAGGTGCCAAAACATATGTAGTCACATTATATGAGGAAAACTCACATTTCTCATGTATTAATTCAAGAAGCCATTTTTTTTTCACAGCCAAAAAGTAAAACAGATGAAATTGAAAGCATGATTTTTAGCATCAAATTCAAATTTGAAACACGATAACTAACTAGATATAATTACATGTTGTAGTGAAGAGAAAGCATATAAAGCAAAAGCTTCACTTTACACTAAATATGGATAAACAGAATGAAGCTGTTCCTAATTTATCAGAAATAAGAATATGCTCAGAACCTACCATCAGAAGTAATTTCACCCTCTTCTGTGCTGTCTGACACAGCCTCATCTTCATCATCACTTTCTTCTTCAAATGAGGACAAGTCACTGGTGTGGACTGAACTAACTGTCACATCTGACATAGCATCCAGGTCTGAATCAATAGATGGGCATTCTACAAAACAAGATGGGAAAAACATTAAAGGCTCCATTCACACCTGAGCATCATGGCTTTGAGCTTTTTTTTTTTTTTTTTTTTTTTAATAGCCAACAGAGAAAAATATCATCTGTTTCATCATTTGTAGCTAGGGTTTTCAGAGGTTTTTTTTAGCTTTTTATTATTCATTTCCTTTTTTTCCCCTTTTTTGTTAGAGAGTTAGGGGTTGGGGTTAAGTTTAGGTGTAGGGTTGAGGGTTAGAGTTAGGTGTTGTGGTTTGGGATAGGGGTTCATTTTTTGACTTCCTATTTATTTGTTAGGGTGTTTATTTAAATGTATTAGTTTTTAAAATGTATTAATTTTTTTTATTTCAGGGTTAGGGGTTTAAGGTATTTTTTTCCATTACATTTGTATATTTTTTATGATTTTTATTTTACATTTGTTCATTTATATTGTTTTTTACATTTTTTTTTTTTTTTTATTTGAACAGAAAAAAAAGCTCCAAAACGCTCAAAAACTCATGAATAGTGCATTTCAATGCATTTCTATGGGGGAAAAAAAAAAAAATAATAAAACAATCTGCCTGAATCAAGCTACAAAAGTAGCTGTAAAACTTTTTTGAGCTTCAGGCAACTTGAAGTGGAGATGTGAACTATCCATAAAAAATAAAGTTTTTTTTTCTGCCTGAGCTTTTTGGGGCGTCAAGCTACAAAATGCTCAGGTGTGAATGGGGCCTAACAGGCCTTGCTGGTATAATTCTTTATAGTGAATAAAACTGAATGAAATGTTACTTGTGTGATCGGTGTATCAACACTGTTCTTCTCAGTGTATACCAACAACCATGTGTTTAGCACAGTTTGCAGACATGCTCGAGCCCTTTATATGGAGGTATTGGTTCGGTCAGTAAGGATGAATCATGTTAATTTTAGGGAATTTTAATTGGACCCTCACTCTCCAATTAACATGGACTAGTTTTAATCCTTATGCTACTAGCATTAGTAAATAGATAGGAAAGTATATTGTATTTACATGTTTTAAACTTTTTTTCACACTTTTTGTCACTTCCTGTTTCCAGGCCTAGGCAAATGGTATACATCCCAGGAATCTTCAGGAGAGGAGGTTAGGCAGGGTTTTCTCAGCTAAGCACATCAATGGAGACATGGATGGATAGGTAAGTTTTCTTTGAATATTAAAAATTGTGTAGTTCTGCTTTATTAATTGTGCATAATTACCGAATGTATGGATTTGTACATCAACATTGAGGCTCATTTAAAATGTGCTATTTTTTATGCATTTGTTTACATTAAATCAGCAGTACTGCAGCCCTTTGGTCTGTCCCTTTTGCTATTGTGTCTTCCTAATTCTGATCCCAGAACAGAGCCCTAACCTCAAACAATAGGAGATCTCCATTTACTCTGTGTAGTTTTAGAAGCATTCAAATTGCAACAGACTGGGGACTGGACATGTCCCAGCCACTTGGCAACAGCCCGCAGTAATTCTACTGTGGTCGGGCAGCTCGTACAGGCCTCGGCACGTACCTGTATGTTGGCACGTTCTTCCGGATTCAGGGTATGTGCGCATCCACCACACACATACGTGATTGGACACAGCAGAATTTTGTTTGCAGGTTTCAGCCAATGGTTCATGGCTGAGACCTGCTGATCAGCTGTGTCCAATCATATTCCAGAACTTTAATGTCAAACACACAGGGCTCTGTACAGAGGAAAGAGGTGTGTTTCTTCTTGCTACAAACCAGGGAGAAGGAACAAACTGATTTAGTTAAAAAAACAGCACACATTACCACTTGTTAGGCACACAATTAACCCTTTGATTACCCCATTTTACTGTACACTTATTGGGATTTTTTTTTGTACCAAAGATATGTAGCTGAATACATTTTGGCCTAAATGTAGGAAGAAATTTGATTTTTAAAGGTTTTTTTTTGTATTGGAGAGGTTTTATGTAAAATATATTTTTTATTTTTCAAAATTCCGTTTTTTTTTCATTTATATAACAAAAAATTAAAAAAGCAGAAAGCTCCATTTCTGATAAAAATGATATAAATTTAGTTTGGCTACAGCGTTGCATGACCGAGCATCTACCAGTTTAAAGTAGCAGTGATGAATAGCAAAAAATAGACTGGTCATGACGGGGATAAAGCCTTCGGGAACTAGTTCTTAGTTTAAAACTCCCCCTACTCCACAAATATAAATATATATGTATATTTTGATTTGATACATTGATTTATCTAGTCCATCACTGAACAGTTTTCTTTAACATGCTCATATGTTTATTTTTTCTTAGCTGAGCCACCTTCACAATAAATTACTCAAAATAATGTAGCCCTACGGTCACATACCTTCTTTCACGGGCTCAACCAGCTTCAGCTTACTGCTGCTCTTTTCAGTGTTGTGTTTTACAGATTCTGCATCATTTTCTTTTTCCTTTACAGATTTTTCCTCCTTCTGCCTTGCAGCCTCATCAGTCTTTCTTACATGCTCACTCTTCTTCTCTGTCTTGGTTTCTTTCTTGTCATCCTTCTTTTCAACTTTTTCAATGAACTCATTTTTTTTCTCTGCTTTCTCAGCTGCTTTAGCTCGTTGCTCATCAATATCATTCACAGTGGTTTGAGAACACCCAATCATTTCACTGACTAAATTTTTATTTTCTTCCACAGGTAGTAAAAAGTCAGGTGCATCTTCCTGCTTCACAACTTGTTCAACACTTTCACTGGGGATTTCAGGGACAGGTTTTTCATTTTCCTGGGTCTCTTCTGGAGGACGATCTTTCTCCAATGACATATCTACATTCTGCTGTGCAAATCTTCTGGACACCTTTTCAGTGTTTTTATGGTTTGCATTTTCAGTTAAGGCTCGGGCAGCTGTAGCTTCTTGATTTAAGGAACTTATGGTTTCCAAAATAGACATGGCATCATTAGCTACACTGGTGCTAGGTCCAACTGCAGAGATGGAACCTTTTGGGAAAAATGGAACAGAAGAATCATATCTGTCAAAGTTTTCATGGATATAGCAACTGAAAATCAAAATTGTATATGCATTAAGACGCCATTCACACCAGAACGCTGTGTGGAAAACCCATGTTCCATGCACATTTCCCACACCGCATTCACACATTGCAGTTGCGATCTACAGTGAGTGTCAATGGTAAATAAATGACACCCCAAATGCAGGTCGCAAACATAGTGCGTTTGCCTACATTGGAACGTATGGTACAAAAATGCCAAAAAATCTGTTTGCAGCACATACACTAAATACGGTGCGGTGCAGCGCAATTTGAGCCCATTCAAAAATGACATGCCAGCAGCTGACACTTTGCATGGCTGATGGATATCAATCCTGACTGTCACTGATGGCTTGTACCCACTAATAATCAGGAACCAGAGCGGTCCCCAATAATGTGATCACTAGGTCAGCTCTGACATAGTAATCACATGCAGGTTAAAGCCTTCACCCACCAATATATAAAATTTAAAAAAAACAAACAAAAAAAAAACACGTGTAGGGTTTAATGTAAACAGTGTATCAAAAAACCCATATTCAAGTATGCAAATTAGAATTACCTGATGCATGCCCACGCAGAATATTTTAGCATGAGCATTTAGGCATCAATGGCCCCTGGTCATGAAAGGTTTTAAGAAGTATCCCACTTTCAAAGCAGAGGTAAAAACCCCTAAACTTGCCCCCTGTTATGACAGATGGACAATGGTGCTCTACTCAGATGCTCCAATGATCAGCTACTGTCTAACTACTACTAGTTAGTTAGAAATGCAACCTTTTTTGCTCTAAAATGCCTTCCCTATTAACAGTATAATTGCCAGTAGATTTTAGGTACATGGCATGTATCAGAGGTTCACAAGCCAACAAAAGGTTGATTTAAAAGCATAATCCACCTTTTTAAACCAGGTTTTTAATATGTAGAGTGTAACCAGAAAATTACCATATACCCCATCCCCAAATCTCACAACATCCCCTCCCCTTTCCTGAACTGCATCATCCATTGACAGGGATTGCTAAATCAAGATACTACACATCCAATCTGCCACGGCAGCAGAGGAACTCAAAGCATCCTGGCAGAAGGGCTGTGATGTCAATGTAATGCAATTGTAGTTCACCACTCTTTGTTTCCCCAGCCTCTGTAAGGACCTGCAGCTGAAATGATCAATGCAGAAGTCTGTGCATTGCACGCAAGGTGCATTCATCACTCTTGAAAAAGCTTGAATGCACAAATGTAATAAATGCCTCGTTATTAATTTATTGTTTGTGCATTTGTTTATTTAAAGGTGGACTATGCCTTAACAAATTAAAGATAAAAGTACCAGCATTGGAAACCGATGATTCAAACTTCTCCTCAGTCTGCTCATGATTTGCGTTGGCATCTTCCTTGTTATGTAGGGTAGCCAGAAAATCTTGTACGACCTTTTCCACTTGAGGTCTAAATGTGTGGTTTATTTTTGGATCCACCACCTGGGATATGATGCGGTCAATACCTGCTTCGAGCATTCCAGATCTGAGGAAAAAAGATAAACATATTCTGTATGTTGCAGTAACAATGGTAAAATGCACAAAACAGGGTTTTCAAATCATGACTAACATAAGAAAATAGGGAATTTGAACCGGCTTTCTCCAGCATTTGTCAGTAGGAATCCCAGTACATTTACTCTCACAAATGCTCAAAAGATGGTAGGTTGCTGCAAAATCTACAACTCCAAGGTAAAGACATCATGACCACAGTAGATGGATTAAATGTCCACAAGTTCACATAAATTTTATGGAAAAAAAAAGAAAAAGATAAAGAGTAACATTCCAGGAAAAGCCAGTGATCTACAAACAGGGTTGCAGCAGTGAAACTTTGTAATAATGGTCCATAGTTAAAATAATCAATAGCTAAGTGGCTATACCAGTGATCAGAATGTAACCCAAATACTGTAAGCCCCCATTTACATCGGGTGTGACTTGGCATGCGATTTGCATGCCCTGCGACTTGCAAATTATATGCCAAGTCGCACCCTATTGTCCGCAATTGTCTGACTTGGTCAGAGCCGCACCAATTTCTAAAGTAGTGCACTACTTTTGTTGCGATTTGCATAGACAACTGTGTCAGATGTCTTGCAAATCGCAAGGAAATCAGGTCACCCAAATTTGAAATTGTGCAACTTCACTGTAAGTCGCACAATTTCAAAATCGGCTTTGATGTGACCGGGGTGTGAGGGCCAGTTCACACTACATAGGTTTCAGTGTGCTTATTTTCCGCACCCAAAATGCACAGAAAGTAGGTTATATGGTTGTCAATGTCACAGTTCACATCAATGCTCGCAGCTCCAGTGTGTTCCGATTGCAGAGAAGAAAAAAAAAAATAGAACATATTGCATTTTTCCTGCACAGAACTGTACTGGAACACGGTATCAAAAAAATGCATAGGAATGCACTATAAACGCACTGTAATGCATGTGTCCCTATTTATATTGAAGGAAGGGGGAAAAAAAAAAGTACCATAAACGCATTAAAAACGCACCGGAACGTGCCAAAAACGTGCATCCGGACTGCGTTTCTATGGTGTGAACTGGCCCAAAAAGTGAATTTTATGATACTACAACAGCATAAACCCAAATAAGAGTAGTATTTATTATATATCCTGGATATACTAAAATGGGTCAAATAGTACTACATCAATACGGAGGTAAAAATAATGTACATAAAGCAGTCAGACACCCTTCACTTTTTTCAATTTTGTTATGTTGCAGCCTGATATTACAGCTGTTTAAATTCATTTTTTTTCTCATTAATCTACACTCAGTACCCCATAATGACAAAGTAAAAACATACTTTTGCAACATTTTTAAAATTATGAAAAGGGAAAAACAGAAATATCTACGTTTGTAGAGCAGATTCCTGCTGCCAGAACACAGGGGTCAGGGGCAGGCGAAATACAATTCTTCCATCCACCTTGGTGGAGAAATCTGTTAATTCTACTTTTCTAACAACCTAAATGGAATGGAGATCCTGTCCCAACATGCTTGTTGAAACCACTCTTGAGTTGCCCGAAAAGCTCTTCATATCAGGGAACCCCCCCCCCCCCCCCCACAACAAAGATGACCTCTTATAAGTGTTACTGCATGAAGCAAGAAAATCCTGTCTTAGGCAGCAATTGAAATGGCCAGGCTTTTAGCTTTCCTAATTGGTATTTGAATTTGAACTAAAAGGCAAAACTCCCCCCCCCACCACCATTTTTAATAGTAGTAAGGGAGTGTTCTAGCCCGTCAGTTTTTTGCCATCTGTAGCTCATTGAGGAAATGTCTCTTAATTTTCTCTCCTACAGCCAAACCAAGTGAGAGGAAATCCCTCCAAAGTGAGGGAATCCCTGATTGTTACCAGAACTAGTGTCCTCACTGGAGAATTTCCTTTGTGATTTCCTTTCACTTTTACTCTCGGTGACAACAATACACAGAAAGGGTGAATCTTCCTAACAGGGACATGCACAACAAAAAAACCTGACAGGTGTTCTAATCCCCCTCCACTCTATCCAAAACAAAAATAAATTGCCGTTAGTTATATTTAAAGCTCAACTCCAGGAAAATAAAAAGAAAACCACCTTTGCAGTGAGCCTCACCTGCAATACAAGAGCTAATTGCTTGTTAAAGGATAAGTCCACCTTTTGCTAAAAATCAAAGCACTTTTGCAGGTTAAAAAAATTTGCATTTATTATATTTTGTTGCAGGAGCAAGTAAAAGCAATGCATCAGTGATCAGCAGATTGCTAATGCCACGCAGGCCTCCTGTATATCTGCTTGCCCATACGGGATAGTAGATATACTGACAAGAAGAATCAATGAACTTCCACAGTGCCATGGTAGTTCAATCGACAGCCGCTAAGGCTGTCAGGACTTGTAGTTTCTCATTCACAGAAAACTGCGAATGAGTGATGCAGCTGGGTGGGTGGAGCTAGCAGGAGCAGAAGATCCCCCGCTAGCTGTCAAAGCACGGGAGTGGAAGTCTGTCTATTCATAACATGTTACATCCTGAATATGGGTGTAACAGGTTATGAAAGGTGAACTTCTCCTTTAAGACTAGGGCTGAGGATCAGGAGTGAATGCTAACCTTTTTCTCACTCCAGTAGGCTGCCTCCAGTTCTGTGACCGGTCTCCAACAGCTTCTCTCTAATCTGCAACTGGCACGTATCGCACTCCAGCCTCCCCAGCATACCATACTGGGTTAAGGTCTCGGCATTGTATGTGATAATGCCAAGACTCTGCCCGTAGACCAAAGCGAAGAATCGAGTAAGTGAAACTCTTCATCTGTCCCTGCAAACGTGGATTTGTTTCTCTCCTGCATTTGGGCTTTAACAACTAAAATACTATGAATTTTCTTTCCCAGGATAGAAAGTGCTTTGTTAACCTTTTTCTATATAAAGTGCAACATCACTGTGACCTGGTTTAGATTAGAGCCTGAGGGAATTTAAAAAAAATTAATTGGATTTTCTCTTTGATACCTTGGATTAAGTTCATTTGTCTCTGTTAGACACATTTCTACTGTATCTTTCCCTTGTATTTCACACGTTAAAAATAAATAATTAATAATAATAATAATTTAAAAAAAAAAAAAAAAAGTATAATAGTTTGCTCATTTTACCAACATTTTGCAGCTGCTCCAAGTAGCTCTTTAAAGCAGTATAAAAACCGAATCTATAAATGTAATATGTTGCAGCTTACCCATTCATTAGATGTGGCAGCTGCATTAGTTCTTTTTTAGGCTTTTTTCCCCAGTGACCTGGCCAGTAACACACATCCTGTATTAGAGAGCCCACACTCTGGATGAAGGAGCACAGGGAGCACCTTTGGACAGCAACTTTGTCAGTCTGGTGAGGAGGGCAGTGTTAGATGTATTACCATATTTAGATACACTAACAAATTGAAGCCAAATGCCAGGTAGTACATTATAATCAGTTACAGCAAACCTTTTTTTCCTTTTGGGATAAAGGTTTCACATACAAAAAAAAAAATAAAAAATAGTGGAGCACTGTCAGCACCTCTGTCTTTGGTAAATGGTTTGTCTCATCTCTGTAACCAATACATTCTGCTGGACAGCTTGTTCTTTGGAAAAACAGACCGTGGCTGACTCACCAGATGACAGAAAATAATCGGTAAGCTGCAATATAACAAAATGTTTGCTTTTGGATTTAATACCACTTTAAAAGGAAACAACCAGTAGCCATAGCAATAATTGTAGGTTTGAAGCTGTTGGATGTACCTCAATTCATCCACACTAAAAATGTGATTTTCTCCACCTTCCCTCAAGAGGTTTAACTAAAAAAAAACAAACAAAAACACACACAGACATGAAGCTATGCGAAGGGGGATATAAAACTTTTATAGTAAAGTAGTACTGGAGCTCCAGTCCATCAGTAGCTCCAGTCCATCAGCCTCCAGCTTCTCTGGGTTCAGATGGTGATCTTCCATGCACAGAGCCCTTAAAATACCTACCTGAAATATTGCACAGAGCAGCCCAGAGTGCTCCTAAAGCAAGCCACAAAGTATAGTATAGAGTGTTCCTACTGCTATCTGTATTAACGCAAACTAATCGATTATAAAAATAGTTGTCAACTATTTTCAAAATCTATTATAATCGATAATGTCGATTAGTTGTTTCAGCCCCGATATATACCATAGTTTAAAGATTCTAACAAAGAAAAATATATTTTTTTTTTTTCAAAATTGTATTTTTTCCTGTTTATTTTAAAAAACCCAGTCATGAATAAATACCACCAAAAGAAAGCGCTGTCTCAAAATAGTGCTAAACTGGGTACAGTTTAGCATGAGTAATTGGCATTCAAAGTGAAAGCTGAAAATTGACCTGGGCAGGAAGGAGGAGAAAGTGTCCAGTACTGAAGTGGTTAAACGTGACTGGGAACTGCTCTTACCCCTTATAAAGCACACTTCTTGCAAGTAGGAATGAATGCATTACAAACACATCTTTGCCTGTCTAAAAACACTTCTTTGAAATAAGTTTCAGGATTTCTAAGTGATCAATGGCCCACAATCCTTGGATAGGTGAATAAACAAAAACAGACTGTACCAAAAGAAGCATAAAAGGAGGAAGGTACGCAGAAAAAAAAAAAAAAAAAAAATCAGCGCAGGGGAAAAAAACAAAAAACAATACAATAACATTCCCAGAGGTTCTGACTGCAAACCAGAATGATCGGATGCACACAAAGTAAGAAACCACGGTCCAGATCCCTTTAAATAGGTTTATGGTTCCTTCCTGGTTTCTACTAATTCTAGACTCCTGTCATACAGTGGGGCAAAAAAGTATTTAGTCAGCCACCAATTGTGCAAGTTCTCCCACTTAAAAAGATGAGAGAGGCCTGTAATTGGCATCATAGGTAGACCTCAACTATGAGAGACAAAATGAGAAAACAAATCCAGACAATCACATTGGCTGATTTGGAAAGAATTTATTTGCAAATTATGGTGGAAAATAAGTATTTGGTCAATATCAAAAGTTCATCTCAATACTTTGTTATATATCCTTTGTTGGCAATGACAGAAGTCAAACGTTTCCTGTAAGTCTTCACAAGGTTGGCACACACTGTTGCTGGTATGTTGGCCCATTCCTCCATGCAGATCTCCTCTAGAGCAATGATGTTTTGGGGCTGTCACTGGGCAACACGGACTTTCAACTCCCTCCAAAGGTTTTCTATGGGGTTGAGATCTGGAGACTGGCTAGGCTACTCCAGGACCTTGAAATGCTTCTTATGAAGCCACTCCTTCGCTGCCTGGGCAGTATGTTTGGGATCATTGTCATGTTGGAAGACCCAGCCACGTTTCATCTTCAATGCCCTTGCTGATGGAAGGAGGTTTGCACTCAAAATCTCATGATACATGGCCCCATTCATTCTGTCCTGTACTTGGATCAGTCGTCCTGGCCCTTTGCAGAAAAACAGCCTCAAAGCATGATGTTGCCACCCCCATGCTTCACAGTAGGTATGGTGTTCTTTGGATGCAACTCAACATTCTCTCTCCTCCAAACACGACGAGTTGTGTTTCTACCAAACAGTTCTATTTTGGTTTCATCTGACCATATGACATTCTCCCAGTCCTCTTCTGGATCATCCAAATGCTCTCTAGCAAACTTCAGACGGGTCCAAACATGTACTGGCTTAAGCAGGGGGGCACGTCTGGCACTGCAGGATCTGAGTCCCTGGCGGCGTAGTGTGTTACTGATGGTAGCCTTTGTTACGTTGGTCCCAGCTCTCTGCAGGTCATTCACTAGGTCCTCCCGTGTGGTCCTGGGATTTTTGCTCACCGTTCTTGTGATCATTTTGACCCCACGGGGTGAGATCTTGCGTGGAGCCCCATATCGAGGCACATTATCAGTGGTCTTGTATGTCTTCCATTTTCTAATTATTGCTCCCACAGTTGATTTGTTCACACCAAGCTGCTTGCCTATTGCAGATTCAGTCTTCCCAGCCTGGTGTAGGTCTACAATTTTGTTTCTGGTGTCCTTCGACAGCTCTCTGGTCTTCACCATAGTGGAGTTTGGAGTGTGACTGTTTGAGGTTGTGGACAGGTGTCTTTTATACTGATAACAAGTTCAAACAGGTGCCATTGATACAGGTAATGAGTGCAGGACAGAGGAGCCTCTTAAAGAAGAAGGTACAGGTCTGTGAGAGCCAGAAATCTTGCTTGTTTGTAGGTGACCAAATACTTATTTTCCACCATAATTTGCAAATAAATTCTTTCCAAATCAGCCAATGTGATTGTCTGGATTTTTTTTCTCATTTTGTCTCTCATAGTTGAGGTCTACCTATGATGCCAATTACAGGCCTCTCTCATCTTTTTAAGTGGGAGAACTTGCACAATTGGTGGCTAACTAAATACTTTTTTGCCCACTTTATACTAACCAATATGTCGGATTAAGGTCAGAAAACATGTCTAATATGACCCAATGCATTTCCCACCTTATCCTGGGCTACCTTCTTCACACAGCTACTTTCAGCTGTATGTGTTCCATCTGAGTTCTGCTGCCTCTACAAAGTCACAGTGACGCGGTCAGCTGCCTCCACAGTATGGATCCCTCAAATTGCAATCCATATAAGCTTTCTGGCCTTCCCAAGCAAGATGAAATGTTTGCCAACAGTTAGGGGAGTCTCTCTCCTTCCGGTAAGTGTGCAATAAGCTCAATTGCTAGAACACTTATTATAAAGAGAGGCATCTTTTTCCTGGTCAAATCTTTGTTCCTTTGTAAAAGAGAAAAAGGGGCTGTTCCCATAGGCATGCTGCATAACATAAGCAAAACAAGGAACACTCTCATCGTGCATTAACGTGGTAAACCACAAATTTATTTAAAACATATAGGTGTATACTCACAAACCAAAGAGAATAAAAACAGCAGGTTTGTGAGTATACATCTATATGTTTTTAAATAAATTTGTGGTTTACCACGTTAATGAACGATGAGAGTGCGCCCTGTTTTGCTTTTGTTTCCAGTACCAAGATTTCCCGATCTTCGAAGGGCTGCACCTCAACGTTTGGCATTTAAAGTTATTTCTAGTCTGTATGAAGATTTGAGCGCTGGTTTCATTTGTACATTTGGATGCTGCATAACAACTAAAAAAAAGATCAATCAGCAGTCTATCATCTACTATCAATGGTCACCTATAATGTACACTGCAGGACAATGGAAGCAAATTAGCTGCAAGATGAAAAAAAAGGCAGAATAGATCATTTTCTGTACAAGATGTGACTCACTTGAGCACCTGCTGCCTGATGTTATTCCTTAGCTGATTCTTGTTCAGATGGGGGCTCCAGGTGTGATTCGCCAAGTGGTTAGATACAAAGTTGTCAACTCGTTGTCTCAAATTTTGGTATGCAGGCTACAGGACATACAAAGCAAGAAGAGAGGATATTAAAACATTGTAATTATCATACATGGCAAACACTACTACATCTGGGGCACTTAGTTGCCAGCTGCAAGGTACAAAAATTGGTTTAAAAGAATTTTAGGAATTGCAAGCTTTCTAGTACACCCAGGAGGGACATGTTGTGGCTACTCAGGAGGTCCACCCACTGCACCCGGTATCTCTGCAGCCATGTGTGTCCCCACGCAACATTCCTCCAATCACCTGTCCCCTCTATGCTGCAGCACTTTAGATTCAATTTCAAATTGGGCGTCCCAGGAGCAAACAAACTGCAGGCATATAACCCGCTCTTGTGATGACTGGCCTACAAAGACAATTGTTTGATGCAGGACACACAGGAGTTGGTCACCAACTCCATATTTGGGGCCCTCCATAAGAAAAGGGATCTGACATACAGGCACCAGGCTTTCGGGAGCCAGCCCTTTTATTAAATGTTACACATTATGAGTGTAGCTTGTTACAAAAGGTAAAACTATCCTTTAATGATGCAGTTTCTGACAAAAGACTTACTTAAATATTACTAGCTGTCCTCAAACTTGGACTGGCCAGTAGTCTCCAAACTGCGGCCCGGGGGTGGATGTGGCCCTATGCTTGCCTTTATCTGGCCCTTGGGGCATTATTCCACTAACTGTCACCAATAATGGAGCACCTTTCCCCTACTGACACCATCAATGGCATTATACTTCTCACTGATATCAACAATGGGGCATTATACTTCTCACTGATATCCACAATGGGGCATTATACTTCTCACTGATATCCACAATGGGGCATTATACTTCTCACTGATATCAACAATGGGGCATTATACTTCTCACTGATATCAACAATGGGGCATTATACTTCTCACTGATATCAACAATGGGGCATTATACTTCCCACTGATATCAACAATGGGGCATTATACTTCCCACTGATATCAACAATGGGGCATTATACTTCCCACTGATATCAACAATGGGGCATTATACTTCCCACTGATATCAACAATGGGGCATTATACTTCCCACTGATATCCACAATGGGGCACTATACTTCCCACTGATATCCACAATGGGGCACTATACTTCCCACTGATATCTACAATGGGGCACTATACTTCCCACTGATATCCACAATGGGGCACTATACTTCCCACTGATATCCACAATGGGGCACTATACTTCCCACTGATATCCACAATGGGGCATTATACTTCTCACTGATATCAACAATGGGGCACTATACTTCCCACTGATATCAACAATGGGGCACTATACTTCCCACTGATATCAACAATGGCGCACTATACTTCCCACTGATATCCACAATGGGGCATTATACTTCCCACTGATATCAACAATGGGGCATTATACTTCTCACTGATATCAACAATGGGGCATTATACTTCTCACAGATATCAACAATGGGGCACTATACTTCCCACTGATATCAACAATGGGGCATTATACTTCCCACTGATATCAACAATGGGGCATTATACTTCCCACTGATATCAACAATGGGGCATTATACTTCCCACTGATATCAACAATGGGGCACTATACTTCTCAATGATATCAACAATGGGGCACTATACTTCCCACTGATATCCACAATGGGGCACTATACTTCTCACTGATATCCACAATGGGGCACTATACTTCCCACTGATATCCACAATGGGGCACTATACTTCCCACTGATATCCACAATGGGGCACTATACTTCTCACTGATATCCACAATGGGGCACTATACTTCCCACTGATATCAGCAATGGGGCACTATACTTCCCGCTGATATCAGCAATGGGGCACTATACTTCCCACTGATATCGGCAATGGGGCATTATACGTCTCACAGATATCTACAATTCCTCCCTTTAAAACCAATGATTTTTCTGTAATATTTTCTGTAATAGAATAGTTTATTTAATCATCAGCGCCATCTAATGGTCAAAATGAGGAACAGTTCTCTGAACTACCTCAGTGAGATAATATACGCATTCTGGCCACTAGACGAAGCGAAGGATCATAGGACTTAAAAAGAGGAGCTATACTTACCTTCACTGCAGTGATTTGGCAACCTGGAGCTGTCAGCCAGTCGCTAACATCTTCAAGTGGCCGGCTTCTGGGTACAGCCTACCCGCCACTTTCACAGGCTGGGCCAAGATGGTGTCACTCCTGTGCATGTGTGGGAGTTCATTCATCTTGGCACTGCTGAAATTGTACAACGAGCTGCACATGCACAGTTCAGTGTACAAGGGCAGACAGGCAACTAAGGAACTTTTAATGCAGAAGAGATATAGAATGTCTCTTCTGCATAAAAAAAAAAACCTGCCTGTTCTCCAACTTTATATCTTTTTTCTTACAGTTTCATTTTTAAGTAGAAATCCCACCTAACACTGACTCATCTTGAAAATGTTCCCTCCTGCTACCTATCCTATGTAAAAAAAAAATGATATATTCCCATTCTGGTGAAATGATGAGTCTCCCCTGTGTCAGTCTAAGGTGGCTGCAGGGGAGAGGAGGGAGCGCCTACAATGGCTGGGACATGACAGCCTATGAATGACATCACAGCTCCTGGAATTCCCAGCCACTGTCAAGCACTCTCTCTCCACTGCCCTGCAGCCACCACTGACTAAACAGTGGAGACAGATCACATGACTAAATCAAAGCAAGGTGAAGAGAGGTAAGTGTACACTTTTTTTTTCTAAATACATGTTTATCAGCATAGCAGGAATTCCTCTACTCTGCTCCCCAGTGATCGCTTTATACAGCATACACACACCCGCAATCAGCAGATCACACCACATTCCTCAATTACCAATCAGCAGGAGTTAGCTACACTGCCATAACGAACACTGCAGAAGCAGAATCGATTAGGTTTGTGTCCTGTGTGTGTCCGGGAGGCTCTGAATGGCTGAGGGTCACCAATCCGCTTTAGATCTACCAAAAATAGCTAAACCCGAGCACCGACCTGAACCGACCCAATCAGTCTCCCTCTATAGCGAAGTATGGGATGAGGAGGAGGAGGAGCTCAAACCCCGGGCTGAATGTCAAGTCACGGCTTGCTTGTGCAAACTGATAGGACCCACGCCACATACACAGCCACCCCACAAGCAGGAAGCCATGACAACATATAGGGATCCAGTGACTCCCTACAACACACAGGCTCCCCCCCCCGACACCCTACATGATGAACTTGTGCCTCTCCACGCCATGTACAGGATAATTGTGCCGCCCCACGCGCAGGGGCACATGCACCATATACGGATCCACTGACTCCCTACAACACACAGGGGCCCCGATACCCTATCTGAAGAACTTGTGCCTCTCCATGCCACCTACAGGATACCTGGGCTGCCCTGAGCCGACCCACGCATAAGGCACATGCTACATATAGGGATCCAGTGACTCCCTACATCACACAGGGGCCCCAATACCCTATGTGAGGAATGTGTGCCTCTCCATGCCACCTACAGAATGCAAGGGCCATCCCACGCGCAGGGGCACATGCAACACATACAGATCCACTGACTCCCTACAACAGACAGGGGCCCTGACACCCTATGTGAGAAACTTGTGCTTCTCCATGCCCCATGGATACCTGGGCCGCCCCACACGCAGGAGCACATACAACATATAGGGATCAAGTGACTCCCTACAACACACACCCCCCCCCGACACCCTACATGAGGAACATGTGCCTCTCCAGGCCACGTACAGGATACCAGAGCCGCCCCGCGCGCAGGGGGCCCACCAGAGCCGCCCCGCGCGCAGGGGGCCCACCAGAGCCGCCCCGCGCGCAGGGGGCCCACCAGAGCCGCCCCGCGCGCAGGGGGCCCACCAGAGCCGCCCCGCGCGCAGGGGGCCCACCAGAGCCGCCCCGCGCGCAGGGGGCCCACCAGAGCCGCCCCGCGCGCAGGGGGCCCACCAGAGCCGCCCCGCGCGCAGGGGGCCCACCAGAGCCGCCCCGCGCGCAGGGGGCCCACCAGAGCCGCCCCGCGCGCAGGGGGCCCACCAGAGCCGCCCCGCGCGCAGGGGGCCCACCAGAGCCGCCCCGCGCGCAGGGGGCCCACCAGAGCCGCCCCGCGCGCAGGGGGCCCACCAGAGCCGCCCCGCGCGCAGGGGGCCCACCAGAGCCGCCCCGCGCGCAGGGGGCCCACCAGAGCCGCCCCGCGCGCAGGGGGCCCACCAGAGCCGCCCCGCGCGCAGGGGGCCCACCAGAGCCGCCCCGCGCGCAGGGGGCCCACCAGAGCCGCCCCGCGCGCAGGGGGCCCACCAGAGCCGCCCCGCGCGCAGGGGGCCCACCAGAGCCGCCCCGCGCGCAGGGGCCGATGCAACGTATAGGGATCCAGTGACTCCCTACAACACACAGGGGCCCCGACACCCTGTGAGGAACTTGTGGCTCTCCATGCCACATACAGGATACTGGGGCCACCCCACACACAGGGGCCACCACGAGCCGACTCACGCGCAGGGACCCCATGCACCACCCCACACACTGGGCCCCTGTGCTGCCTCCTATCAGGCTGTTCTGTGTCCTCCAATGAGCAGTCATGAGACGTGCAGACAGGACAGATGCAGATCATGAAGACATCCCTCCATCCTCTGCTCTGCGGGTCTCCGTCGAGAACTCTCCCCCTGGAGGGTGTGCGGAGTCCGGCGTCTCCCCTCCCTACCCCGGTCCAGTGACAGGTCCTCCTGGTCTCAGTCCCCCTCACCTTGGTGTCCACATCAGCCAGACAGTCCCGGCGGAACTGATCGAACAGGCCCTGGCTCTTCAGGTGATTGACGATCAGCGATACCAGCTTGGGGTCCCCGGGCGGCAGGTTGGCCATATTTGTACAACGAGGTGCCCCGGGCTCATCACCCAAAACAAACGCAGCCCCGACACCTGACCCGGAAACACCGGGGGATTGTGGGAGAGAGAGCGTCCCAGGCAAGAGCGGCCGGGAGCAGTGAGGGGAGGGACAGTGTCTTGTGAGGAGCGCCCTCTGCCCGCACAGCTTGGAATACCATGCTTTGTACTATAAGTTCGGATCAGTTCAAGTAATAAATGCACAGTTTGTTTGCAGGTAATAAAATGTACATTGATTAATTGGTACTTGTCTGTTAATTCACCGGATTTATTTATTTATACATATATATATATATTTTTTTATATATTTAAATAAAACATATACAATATATATTTATATATATATATATATATAAAAATCTGGTGAATTAACAGACAAGTACCAATTAATTTTGTCTACAGGAGCCTGGAAAGCATTGCACCAGTGATCAGTAGATTGGTGATGTCAGACCTGTCAGAATGTCTGCTTGTTGTACAGGGTGTACAAGCAAGTAGATATCCTGACCAGAAGCTTCAATGAACTACCCCGGGGCTCCACAGTGTCATGGGAGTTAATTGAAAACTACAAGCCGAGAGCCGCTAAGGGAGTTCATTCATCTTGGCATTGCTGAAGTTGTACAACGAGCTGCGCACGTGTGGGAGTTCATTCATCTTGGCACTGCTGAAGTTGTACAACGAGCTGCGCACGTGTGGGAGTTCATTCATCTTGGCTCTGCTGAAGTTGTACAACGAGCTGCGCACGTGTGGGAGTTCATTCATCTTGGCACTGCTGAAGTTGTACAACGAGCTGCGCACGTGTGGGAGTTCATTCATCTTGGCACTGCTGAAGTTGTACAACGAGCTGCGCACGTGTGGGAGTTCATTCATCTTGGCACTGCTGAAGTTGTACAACGAGCTGCGCACGTGTGGGAGTTCATTCATCTTGGCACTGCTGAAGTTGTACAACGAGCTGCGCACGTGTGGGAGCTCATTCATCTTGGCACTGCTGAAGTTGTACAACGAGCTGCGCACGTGTGGGAGCTCATTCATCTTGGCACTGCTGAAGTTGTACAACGAGCTGCACACGTGTGGGAGCTCATTCATCTTGGCACTGCTGAAGTTGTACAACGAGCTGCACACGTGTGGGAGCTCATTCATCTTGGCACTGCTGAAGTTGTACAATGAGCTGCACATGCACAGTTCAGTGTACAAGGGAAGACAGGCAACTAGCAATAATCACTATGTTCCCCCAGGGGGTTGGGACCCCACCCGCGGGAGAACACAATAGCTCTTCGGGAGGGATTCCTCAATCAACACTGACTGTGTTGATGGGGGAATAAAGCAATTTATTTCCTGCAACCCTTGGTTGGAAAATCACATCATCTATGGCTTGCTTTAAACTAGTAGATTTGGATGGACATTACTAACAAATTAAATCTGAAATCTCGAGAAGATTTTCAAGGCATTTACAGTTTTTTTTAGCTTTTGGGATAAAGAGTTCACATCAGTATATTAAAAGGTGGTCATTGTAAGCACCCCTATCAGTGGTAAATGGTTTATCTCATCCCTGTAAGTGCCACTTTGTCTGGACAGCTTGGTTTGGGTTGCAAATAGAGATTGAAAAATAACAGACATACTGGCTGGATCACCAGGTGAAAATAAAGAAAACTGATGCATCAACCATATCTAAAAATTGGTAAGCTGCAATTTAATAAATATTTGCTTTGGGGGTTTAATACAACTTTAAAGCTTATCTCCAGTGAAAATGAATTTCAGAATAGATGGAGAAGTTTTATTACTTTGATATCCTTTGATCTAAGATCATGTAGAGCAGGGGTCTCCAAGCTTTCAAAACAAAGGGCCAGTTTAGTGCCCTTCAAACTTCAGGGGGGCCAGACTGTGGCTATTGGGAATAAAAAAAATGTTTTGGTATGAACTTAAAAAACAAATCTCCACAACTCTTACCTGGGAGTAAACAATGCCATAGGCTTGTTATTCAGTAGGATTAATGGTGCCCCATCATTAGTATTAGTTGAAGGAACAGTGCTCCATCATTGGTATTGGTGGGAGGAATGATGAGCCTGGGAGTCACTCTGCACATGCTCAGTTTAGTGCGTATTGCTATAGAGTTTTTTTTCTTTGGGAGGGTGCATATGATCAGCACAGGACCAATCAGCACTGTCCAGACAGAGGGTCAGGGATCCTGCAGCCTCATAGGACAGTCAGAGGAGAATGAAAACTCCTCAAGATTAATTAGTGCTCAGCTAGACACTGAAAGAATTCACAAGACTGCTATATACTGCTGATGAGAAAAAGTATTTAGTAGTTTATATTTACTGCAATAATTGTATTCCCTCTTATCGCCTGATAAGACATTGTGTGGAGTCACTCTGCTCATGCTCAGCTTGTTGTGTATTGCTAGAGAGGTTTTTTTGTTTCTTGGGAGGGTACATGTGATCAGCACAGGGCCAATCAGTGCTGTCCAGAGGGCAGGGGTTCTCCATCCTCCTAGAGCAAAATGAAAACTAGTCCTACAAGCTTTAACCAGTGCTCTGCTGGACACTGATAGAAGTCACAAGACTGCTCTAACTGCTTATGAGAAAAGGTATTTAGCAGTTTATATATACTAAAGTAATAGCATTTCCTGTTCTGTGTACTGTGGGAGACCAGATATAGTGAATACAGGGTTCTAGGTTTAGTAACACTTTAAGTATACTTTTGTATAACTTGTATTTGTCTTTATTCCACAGAACAAATAAAAATCCTCATTCCACTGAAGAATCCTGTTCTGGGTGAAATGCGCTGGGAGCTATTTGATCTAATATCCATACTTTCATCCACACTATGGACCAAGCTACGACCATTAGAGACTTGGTGCCATATGTGTCGTATTGGAATTTCGATACTATGTTGAGGGGTTGATGTTCTATATAAAAATGATGTCCTAATATGAGTTTTGGTTTAATAATTGTGGGGTGTAGTTAAATCCCCTATGTGTTTTTAGATTTTCTTTGGCATAAAAATGATCAGGTGAATATATTTTACTGACTTCCAAAATAGGAATTAAATGGCAGAACAGGAGTGACTGACACAACCCTCTTGTCCTCATATCCAAAAAATGTCCACACTTTGGCAGATTAGGGCCTTGGACAAAGTTGCAGCTTTGTTCATCCTTTGAATTGACATGGATATGGATTGCGATAGGCTCAGATCAAATACCACAGCTCTGACCAGTTTTACTACCTCCTGGCTTATTGCAGGAGCACAAGGTTGTAGCTGCCCATTTGAAATTCACTGTGCTTTGGACTCCTGCATAAGTTGCCTTGTAGATGATGCAGCTCTACTCTTATACAAAACAAATGAATGGAATTCACTTGGATCTACTCTGTTTGTCAAGTTTGGATATCAATATTAATGACAAAAAACTTATTGGGCTACTTAGCTCCTTAAAGAAAAAAAAATCTCTGCTGGTTCAATCTACCCCTATATTGGCATTTAGAGAAGACCCAGTCCCCATCCCAGTGCTTTGGGTTTTCTACAGAGACAACACAGGAGAAGTTGTTTCCTTTCAGACACTCTGTCCCTGAAACCTCAGATGGAGCAGAAGATAGGAAAGATAGTGGACATGTCACTTCTCTGACTCATTCACTTCCTCTTGTAAAGGAATAGCTTCTAAGCCAGGCATTCTCCTCCATGGTTCTGTGGAACCCCAGGGTTCCTCCAAAGGTGGCTCCAAAGAGGTCCTTGAGCTCTAGCCAACTGACTTCCCATCTTATGGTGCCTACATAGTTCCAGGTTCAACTCCACTTAGCAGAGTCAGCGGCATGCCTTCAGCAGTGGCATTCTTCCCATTGACCACCACTTATGTAAGGGTCTTTTACCCAATGACCCCCCTCCAATCTTATTAGGGGTTCCCTGATACCTGAAAGTTATTTCAATGGTTTCCCTGGGGTAAAAAGGTTAAGAAAGGCTGTACTAAGTTGTATAACAGAGGAGGTAAGAATAAGGCCTATCTGCAGACAAAAATAGCGTTTTCCTAAGCAATCGGGCTGTGCCTGAACCGCACTGGTAAACTGCTCATTTTGTCTAGGAGTGAGGAGAAAGCTTATACTCACCCGTTCCTTCATTCCACTGGAAAACGTTTTTTCCCACGGTCCAGCAGTGGACTTGTTCCTGGTCTATAGATCCTGCTCTTGGCTTGATGACATCAGGAACAGTCCATCGAACAGGGGGGGTTGGGGGTCAGGAGCAGTAGGGACCATTCTTCTGCTGGGAGGATTCAAAGGATTAGGTAAGTATATCTCCTTTCTCCTCTCCCACAGATAAAAACAAACAGCCCCGCAGGAAACCTTTTTTTTTGCCCAGAGATGGGCTTGAAGAATGTGAACAGGAGTCGTGAGCTCCACCACCTGGCTACTTATGAAACTACAAAATATTCAGTGCACTATTTCACATTTTCCTGAATACAAAAAATATATCTTTTCATTGTGAATATTTTTTTTACTCTTGGCTCTAATAAATAAAGTAAGAACATGTGTACCTCTTTTACATTTCCTTCAACATTGCCATCTTTTTTGACATGTATACACCTGCATAGTTTTATTAGCCAGTCTAACTACCGGGCAAACAAGCAACACCGCTCCCTTTTATCCACAGAAAGGAGAAGTAATTTTATACAAGTCAGTGAGAAGCAGCAGTTCTTAAGGGAAAGCCTTTGACAGGCTGAATAGTTGGCAAAGATGAGAATGGTGACTAGACAACAGGTCTGTTACTTGGAAAAGGAGCCTTTTATTCTATCTGGGTTGTATTGGCCTCAATGCTGACACCTTTAATACTTCTCAATAAAAGTTTCTAAGTGATTTCTGGAACAAAACTGAAATTGCAGAGAGGTCTCGCTTCCTGGTTCTCACACTGGAATTAAACAGAGCAATTCTTGTCACTAGTGATCTGTGTCAGGCATTGGCCAAAACTTTGCGGCTCTTTAAAGTGACTGCAGAAAGGAAGGGAATTAAAGGGCGGTTTAGAATGAGCCATTTTCGGATGATGATTAAAATCTCTAGTAAGTAATACTTCAAACTGTCATTAACATTCTGAGAGAACGCTGCCATCTCGCCATGGATGGCTGCCTGTGCTATCTGGCTGATCATTGCTTATGAACGGCTATTTGTTTGAGCTGAGATCTAGGGGCCTAGTTATGAGCTGAAATTGATATCTTTTCTTTTTTTTGTCACAGGAAATTTGGATTCTGACACTTTGTCTATTTATAGGGCAGCTGTTTTTGATCAAAGTAAAAATAGACCAATGACATCTATTTTGTAAATAGATGCTGTCATTTTATAAAGGTATTCTGCCTGTCCTTTGCCAAATTTAGAAGATTTACAGAGACTATGGTAGGCAACTGAAAACACTGCTGAAGGTATAAAAGACAGGCGTCATATATCTGCAGCACCCTTCTTTTTTATCGTTAAAGCCTAAGTGCAGCAAAAATAACAGAGAAATCAGCACAAGGGAAATGTGTCCCTTGTGCTGATTCCTCTTCTGTTAGCAACAGCAGTTATGACCCTTTCCCACTCTTGAAATACAAACAGCTGCCTGTCTCCTTTTTTGTGGAGAATACATTTCCGACCCCTTGATAACAGACATAATGGGGAGATTTTAACGTGGTGAAGATGACTTGCTGAAATTCAAACAGAGTATTAGAATGGGGAAGAAAGGGGATTTAAGCAACTTTGAACGTGGCATGGTTGTTGGTGCCAGAGGGGCTGGTCTGAGTATTTAAAAAACTGCTGACCTACTGGGATTTTCATACACTACCATCTCTAGGGTTTACAGAGAATGGTCTGAAAAAGAGAAAATATCCAGTGAGTGGTGGTTATGTGGACAAAAATGCCTTGTTGAGGTTAGAGGAGAATGGCAGACTGGTTTGAGAGATAGAAAGGCAACAGTAACTTGTGTCAATATGGACCAAAATCTTTGAGAAATGTTTCCAACACTTTGTTGAATCTATGCTGCAAAGAATGAAGGCAGTTCTGAAGGCAAAAGGGGTCCAACCGAGTATTAGCAAGGTGTACGTAATAAAGTGGCCAGTGAGCAGGGGCAGACTGACCATTCGGTCACTCGGGCACTGCCCTAGGGCCAGGGTTCGGTAGGGGCCCCATGAAAGGCTCCACACATTTCACACAGTGGCAGTATCTTTACGTCTGTCTGAATATTGTGTCCCGTCTGAAACCAGGACACATTATTTAGACAGGATTGTGGCTCAGAGCGGGGAGTCCAAGATGGGTGCAGATAAGGAGCTGGGACTGTCAGTGATGGTGAGGAGAGTCACGGCAGCAGCAGAAGCCCCCGATCCAGGAAGTAGCTCATATTAGGTGAATAGACACAGACTTCTTCACCACTGAATCTCTCCCTCCCTCCCTCTCTCTCACCCTCTCTCCTTCCCTCTCTCTCCTCTCTCTCTCTCTCTTTCCCTCTCTCCTTTCTCTCACCCTCTCTCTCACTCTCCCTCTCACCCTCTCTCTCCCTCCCTCTCTCACCCTCACTCTCCCTTCCTCTCACCCTGTCTCTCACTCCCTGTCTCACCCCCTATCTCTTTCTCTCTCCCCCTCTCCCACCCTCTCTCTCACCCCCTCTCTTTCACCCCTCCTTCTCTCTCACCCCCTCTCTCATCCTCCCTTTCTCACCCCCTCTCCCTCTTTCACCCCCTCCCTCTCTCACCCTCTCTTTCTCACCCCCCCCCTCTTACTCTCTCTCTCACTCCCTCTCTCACCCTCTCCCTCTCACCCTCTATCTCACCCTCCCTCTTTCTCTCATCTCCCCTTTCTCACCTTCCTCTCCCCCCACTGTCTCTCCCCTTCCTACATCTCTCTCCTACTTTTCCATCTCTCTCTCCCTCCCCTCTTTTGTCTTTATCTCACTACCCCCTTTTCCAACAGGAGTTTCTGTCATATTTCAGTAAAAAATGCACTGTCAGATTTTCCATGGTCTGTCAGGAAACAAAAAGGGTTGTGGGGGGTTGGCTCCCCTGTCAGGAAAAAAGCTAAGTGGGAGCCAACCCCCCACAACCCTTTTTGTTTCCTGTGCACACCTCACTTCTTTCTGTGCTGTCAGGGCCCAAATTATGTTCTTGCACACAGGCCCACTGCTTTCATAAATTGCCCCTGGTTGCATCATAATGATAACTGCCATGCCACAGCCATCTTTAAACCTGGAAGTGCCCAGCGACATCTACAGAAAGAAGGCAGGAACTACCTTGCAGGCTATGCTGTGGTAGATTAGATATTTATATACCCCCTATGTAGCTCAGCTGCAATATGTAGGTGGGACATTGTGTGGGTGTGGCTTGAGTGTGGGCAGAGACACAAGGGGGCCCATTATCTCCTATTGCCCGGGGGCCCCCATGAGTTGTCATTCCGCCCTTGCCAGTGAGTGTATGTGAGGGTTTACAACCACTTTAATGCAATTTCTAATCAGATATATTGGGTATTTTATAGTTCTGTGGAGTAACAGATGGCGTCTGAAAAAGTGTTGAAAAAATAATTTCTTAGGACTTGGGCACACCAGCAAGTCACGATAAACAATGGCTGCTTGTGTGTGCTAGGATACACAGTGCCAATGCTGATCCCAGCAAATTTCTACTTTCATTGTGATTCGCACTCTACTGCACTGAAAAAAATGCTGCATTACCTCCATGCATTACTAAATACACCAGTCTAACTCTTGAGGTCATAATTATGTACATAATTAAAATAAAACCATTACTTTCTTGTAAATGTAATATATCTTTCAAAAAAGTAAGGGTTTTTAATACCTCAGTAGGTCTAAAGCTGGCTATATATACCCTTCGATTCAGTCTAAGATACACTAAACAGCACAGATGAAGGAATCTACCATGGCTGGCTATCTTATTCATTGGATTGCAGGCCCTATAGGCAACCCCAACCAAAACTATCTGAAAGGGAAAATATTGGAATTCAATAAACCTAGACAAGACAAGCATATTGGAAACTATTAGGCTGCAGCCCTTTATTGGGGTTAAAAACATATACGATGAATCAATAAACTTTCTTTGAACATTAAAGTGGTTTCAAAGGCAGAAGATTTTTTTTTTTTACCTTAATGCATTCTATGCATGCAGACCCCAAACCCCCACACCTGACCCCCCTAAATACTTACCTGAGCCAGATCTCAATCCAGCGATATGCACAAGAGCAGCATCTCTCTCTCCTCACTGGACAGCATTGCAACAGCAGGGGCTCCTGCTTTCAGAAATAGTGTCGCGCTCATTGTGGTTTATTGTGATTAAATGAATATTAAATTGAAATGAAATAAATAATAGTCCAGTATAAATATATATATATATATATATATAAATATCACTACAATTATATTACTGCTGCCAAACTGTCCTTATTAAGTCTGTGACTTTGAAACTTCTGTGATACGAAATAATAACCGTGCAGTCCACCAATCATAAAAAATCACCTTCGCCGGTTGTGCTCTCACCTGGTGTATATGACCAAACTGTTAAGTGAGGTCATACATAGCTTGTGTCCCTTTAATTGGACTAAATGGTAAATGGATAGGATTATCCCTCTTTTTCTTGAGATGGATGGATGGACGGAGTGTTCCCTTTTTCCAGCAGGGGGTCCTCTCGCTTTCTTATGGATTTTCCTGGAGCCGAATGGATGGATGGAAACATCCCTCTTCCCACTAGGGGGTTTCCTTGCTTCCTTAGGGATTTCTCTCCATAGATGTAATAGCCATGAAATGTAATATACAAATATAGCGCCTTATTCTCTTTAAAATTAATTTATCAAATAAAGTGGGGCATGCACATGTGTTACAAGTTAAAAACGCATAAAATTGTTGAAATTTGAATCCACAGTAAAGTTTTTCAATGTGGAACACAGTGGAACACCGATCGTTGTACGGGACCTCTGTGCGAGGTCCCGATCATGTGATCACTGATTGGCCAATCAGTGATCACATGAAGAGTAGTAAGCAAGATGTCACTTCTGACATCATTGCTTACTATGTGTGAAATCTGTGAATGATCACAGGGGTCACATGGTACAAGGCTATTCACAACAGCCTTCTACCAATTGACAAGCTGTGACCAATCACAGCTCACACAGTATTTCTCAATGGCTGCAAGAATGCAGCCAGAGAGAAAGAGAAATGATTGCTTTTACAGACTTTATGGGTGTAAAAGCAATGTGTAAAAAAAAACCCAACAAAATCTTCATAACCCCCCACAAGTAGTACAGTGTCACCATGATGACACTGTACTGCTAGGGTGACAGTATGTTAAAAAAAAAACCCCATAAATAATAATATAAAAAAACAAAATAAAAATATATTAAAAATGTTTTTTAAATTATAGTTTTTGGTTATAAACTAATTTGGGTTGTTTTTTTTTTTACTAAAAAAGATAACTGAATAAATGTTGGCCAAGATTTATGAAGAAAGATTATTTATTTGCAAAATTTTATAAGAAAAACACTTTTTTTTTAAATTTTTGGACTTTTTCATTTATATAGCAAAAAAATAAAAATCCCAGTGGTGAATAAATACCACAAAAATAAAGCTTTATCTGTCTCAAATAAATGCTAAAAAATTAATATAGGTACAGTGTTGCATGACTGCGCAATTGTCATTCAAAGTGTGATAGCACTGAAAGCTGAAAATTGGCCTGGGCAGCTGCTGCCAATCACATCCAGTGAGGAGACAGCATGGCCAGGCTGAGCTGTTGTGTGTGTGTGTCTATGGTCATCGGCTCAGGGAGCGAGCAATCATGAGTGCACTCGTCAGGTGGGAGGGGTCCAGTAGCACCAGCAGGGGAACCGAGAAGAGCTGCTATGTACAAAACACTGCAGGTACATATGACATGTTTGTTATTTAAAAAAAAAATGTTGCGTTCAGCCCTGGTTCACACTGCATCCGTCTTTGAAATCATACCACTTAAGTTGAAGTCACACTAATTTCAATGTTGCATGTCAGTGCGACTTCAGGTGCGACTTGGAAGACATCTGTACAACTTCATGCACAGATGTCTATGCAAGTTCCACCTAAAATTGCAAAAATTGCAGGAACTACTTTCAAAATCGGTGCCCCGCTTTCCCCACTTACCTGAATCACAGGGTTCTTTTCCCTTCAGACCCCTGATTCATTTTTAATTTAGCTTGTTTGTGCAGGCAAAACACAAAGATCTGTACATAGGAATATTACATTTCATCTGCCACCATGGTAGAGGCACTCACAGATCTCAATGTAAGTGTGGTGATGTCACTGCACTTGTAGTCCATTAGTTACTTCCATTGGCCCTGTAGTAGAAGGCCTGTACCTCGATAAAGACCTGGGGCTGGGGGTAGGTAACGTAGGAGCTTGTGCATTGCACCTTGAACACACTGATCACAGTTGCAATGCTCTGCAGGCTTCAATGACATTTTTTTCTTTTAATAAGATGGACAACGCCTTTAAAGTTTTTTGAACAATTTTACAAGTGTGTTCAGATATATTCTTGACAAGCCAAAATATACATCATTTTACAAAAAAAGCCACAGCTAAATGTTTAGCCCTTCCACCTGGTAGTACTAGGGTCGTTGGTTCAAATCCCAACCACGGCACCACCTGCCTGGACTTTGCATGTTCTCCCTGTCCCTGAGTGGGTTTCCTCCCACAATCCGAAGACATGCTGGTAGGTTAATTGGCTCCTGTCTAAATTGTCCCGTGTACGTATGAATGTGAGTTAGGGACCTTAGATTGTACACCTGTTAGGGACTGATTTGAATGTAAAATACAGTATATATGGAAAAGTGATGTGTAAATTGACAGTGCTATATAAGTACCTGAAATAATAATAAATTAGTGTTCATATGTTTTTTAGGTTAACGCATTGAGTACAATAAAATACACATTCCCCAGGAAACTGTTACAGCCCGACTCCAGGCAAATAAAAAATGATCCTTTGCAGTAGGCCTACACCACACTGCAAATGTTAATAGCTCATTTTTGTCGTATAGGACAGGGTTTTTTTTTGCAAAACAAACAAGAAAACAACAAAAGAAGACCAAAATATATAAAAAAAAGTTTCTAAGTTTCTGTAATAAAATGTTGCAAACAGGTATTTTTCTCGTTCACTTATATGTGCTGATGAGCCTGCACTGATGGGCACTGATAGGCAGCACTGATGGGCACTGATAGGCTGCACTGATGGGCTGCTCTGATGGGTGTTGATGAGGCTGCACTGATATGTGGCACTAATGGGCACTGATGAGCAGCACTGAGGGGCACTAATAGGCAACATTGAAGGGCACTGATAGGAGCCACTGATAGGTGGCACTGATGGGCACTGACTGGCAGCACTGATAGGCATTGATAGGCAGCACTTATGGACACTGTTGGGGCTGCACTGATCATCAGGACATCAGTGTTGATGTCCCCTTTCACACTTGCCGGTTACCGACTTTCCTCTCCTCACACTATGACAGCGTGAGGAAAGGAAAAGCTGATAGCCTGCAAGTATGTTTACATCGTGATCAGCTGTGAGTTGATCATGTGGTAAAGGGCTGCTGTGATTGGCCCTTTAACTCAATCTGTGCTCAACTGTGTCAGAGGTGGGGGTGGTTCTATGAGGACGTCAATAGACATCATCCCAAAACTTGACTATAGCACGGTCGGCAAATGATTACATTTATCATAGCACTTACAGTTTTCAACTTTCAGTGCTGTTGGGTCCTGCCCTCTCAGGGCTGCTTCCTGAAGTCTTCACAGGAAAGAGGTAACAGTGGTCAGTGGAGTCTGGTGCCAGTATGTTAACTTGGAAAAGGGAGGGGGTAAGAGGAAGGAGGAGTGTGGGGGTGCTTTGCCATCCTAGGCTATGGGGCTGTGTGTTTCTATGGATGCTGATCGCTGGCTGTGCAGATAAGTGCAAAAAGCTGCAGCCACCAGCAACCTGTGTTAATATTGACCCGGGCCAGCAGCATCACCTAGCCATTCACAACAGCTGCAGGAATCAGAAGATTCGCACCAGCCTAAATCACCGAGGTTAATATCATCTAAAACTGCTGAGGTACCGTAAATTATATGATTATATCATCTTGGAGCTGACATCTCAGTCCTGGAAATAGATGGTGACCCTAAATGATGCCTTAACAAAGATGGCTTCTGGAGGTAAAAGGAGATAAAGACATTGTGAGGAGGAGTACTGTAATCTCTGGGAGAAGAAATACATTCTTGCAAGTATTAAACTGGCTATAGATGGATTGAAATTTGGCCGGATTTGGCTGATTGGCTGATTTTCGATCAGTGTGTAGCCGTCCCTGCTACAGTCGAATGGTTGATGACGTCTATCAAAGGAGAATGCTGGCTAACTTTTGTCAGTCAGCAACTGTCAGAATACAATGTGCTGGTGAGGGGATTGTTCCATTCACCTCTCTTGTGTGCCTGCTGGCTGAATAAAGAGAAAAAAACAATTAAGCCCACTAGGAAGCTAAATGCATCTTAGGGACCTTTCCTGCAGGTGGAGAGCAGAACTGGAGTCATCCCATACTACCTGGTTCAATTGTGGTCAAAGGTGGAGAGCAGAACTGAAGTCATCCCATGCTACCTGGTTCAATTGTGGTCAAAGGTGGAGAGCAGAACTGGAGTCATCCCATGCTACCTGGTTCAATTGTGGTCAAAGGTGGAGAGCAGAACTGGAGTCATCCCATGCTACCTGGTTCAATTGTGGTCAAAGGTGGAGAGCAGAACTGGAGTCATCCCATGCTACCTGGTTCAATTGTGGTCAAAGGTGGAGAGCAGAACTGGAGTCATCCCATGCTACCTGGTTCAATTGTGGTCAAAGGTGGAGAGCAGAACTGGAGGCATCCCATACTACCTGGTTCAATTGTGGTCAAAGTGACTTGGCATCTTGAGTGCGGTTGGCCGCCATTCTCTGTACAAAAAAAAAAAAAAAACTGACTGTCTACGGCCAGCTGTAGGTTAAGCTTCCACTAGCCTACGTGGTTAAATATTTTTAGTGTTGGCTCCGGCAAGGAGCAGAGCATTGAACGTGTTAGTGAATTGTACTCAGGGTGGATATAAATCGATGATTTAAAAAAAAAAAAAAAAAAATTGGATTTTTTTAAATCTAAATCGGATTTTTTTTAATGTAAATCAGATTTTTTTTATTTTTAGCAAATTTATTTTAATAAAATGCTTTTGGAGTAAAAATCTATCTAAAGATAGTCTTCTATTTAAGATACATTAATAATTTAGATTATTCAGCATGAAATGGAGTTTAGTTATGTAGCATGAGGCTGTATATTCTGCAAGATTTACATTTTTGTAAACTCATTCAATGAATCTAAGCTCTGCAAGCTGAGATAACATGCACGGCATTGATGCATTCACACAATGTCACAGGAACCATGAGAAAAAACATGAAATAAAAGAATTTGAGTAGTTCTCCAGCTATGTGTGATTTACCTACTAACCTAAAATCTGTTTTACTAACCTGACCGCTTATTATTCTAAAATGGAAACCTTCATTTGGTTTGCAAATATTAATGTTTCTAGCTACCAACAAGAATGAGTTGGGTTCCTTACATTTAAAGAGAACCTGTCACTTTAGATCCATCATGGCAGCGCCTGTTAGCGAGCATCCATTCACCTGCTGCCGCCAAGCCTCTCACCTTGTTGTGTCACTGCCGCATCACCAGCCATCCCATTTAAAGTAAATGGGACTGTTGGTGAGTCAACAGTGGGTCAGAGGAGGAACCGCTGTGAGACAGAAATGACAGTTGCTCCTTAAAGATGATGATTTAACCACTTGCCTACAGGGCACTTCGGGCTCAGGCCAGCTTTCAGCGCTGTCGCACTTTTTTAATGACAATTGCATGGTCAGGCAACATTGTACCCATATTAAATTTTTATTAATTGTTTCACACAAATAGAGCTTTCTGTTGGTGGTATTTAATTGCCACTGGGTGTTTTAGATTTTGCGCTATAAACAAAAAAAGAGCAGAAAAAAAAAAAGTTTTTCTTTGTTTCTATTATAAAATTTTGCAAACAGCTAATTTTTCTCCTTCACTGATGTGCGTTGATGAGGCTGCACTGATAAAGCAGAACTGCACTGTATCTGAATAACACAAATTGAAAACACTATTAAATTAGTTTTTAATATTCTAAGCAAACTCCCCCATCCATCCATGTCTCCATGCTTTATTTTGTTTATAAATTGCTTAGAAAAGCACCCCCTAGCATTTATAGCTGCTGCCATCTTAAGTAAGAGCAGATGATTCATATAGCATTTATTTAATGGAATCCATCTGCCCTTAGCTCAGGCACGCAGGCAGGGGGTTTCTTAGCTGAGAAAGCCCCTCAGGAGAGTGTGCTTAGGTGAGAAAGCCTCGCAGGATTGTGTGCTTTTTTGAGAAAGCTCCCCAAGATGGTGTGCTTAGCTGAGAAAACCCCAAGGAAGGGTGTGCTTAGCTGAGAAAGATCGTCCTCTGCTTCTCCTGAAAGAAAAAAAATTGTCCATGAAGACTTGTAGGATGTATGGCATCAGTTTGGCCTAGGTCAGAAACCAGGAAGCAAGTGAAATATTAAAAAAAAAAAGACTAAAAAAAGTAAATATACAGTATATACCTGTAAGGAGGTGTAGTTAGCTGCCTGGCAACTAGATGGCTCTGTTCCCATTATAGGCTGTGCAGAAGAAAGTTAAAAGCAAGTGATAGCTTCCCCTTTAGCTAGAGCCCTTCCACAGTGAGGCCAGGGGTGAGTCAGCACCCATATATAAGCTAGGTGGGGGCGGAGCAAACTTTCTTGGGGCATGGGAGCTAAACACCCACACCTGTGAGGATGTAGGCAGCAAACTTGACAGGCTCTGGACAGGGCAGGAGGCTGGGTGGAGTGGACCTGTATGGAGGAGGAGCTGACTGTAGACATTCTGTCCCTTATGGAGGTGGGGGCTAGGGTGGATTGCAAAAGGCTGGAGATCCCTGTGTGAGGCTGTTCTGTGGAGGGATCCCGGGAGAGATGTATCCAGCAAGGAGCTGACTACAGAGAGCACAATTCTGTGAGTACTAATGACCCTGTGCAGAGGAGAGACTACAGGGAGATGGTTGGTGCTGCACATGCTTTCACTTGTGACTACTGCAGATCATCCACTTTATGTGATTGACTGTGTATGTCAAGTGACTTTGGAATGTATGTCCTAGTGATTTGATTGTCCTGCCATTCCCTGAATAACACCAGTAAGTGCAGTGAAGCTACCGTGTGGACATTCCTTCTTCTGGATATAAAGGTCTATGGCTGAGAATGTTGGGTGAAGGCCATGGCAAGAAGCAGGACACAAGATGGCAGAGGGCTCGGTCTCAACAGGTGGAATTGTGTTTAAGCAGTGCTGGTGTGGGGAAAGGGACTTGACGCCAAAATAAGCCAACCATGCAGCCCCTCTTACATACCTTTCTATCTATTTACTAAGGCTAGTAGAAAAAGGATTAAAATAGTTAAAGTGTCACTAAACCCACAACAGTAAAATCAGTCTGTATATGTAGTAAAGCATGCTTGTTATACTCACTGTGGAACCTAAGGGGTTAATCCTCTGCATTGTGTAAAAATGCTGTTTGATCCTGTCTTCTCTGATCCTTCTCTTCTTCCAGTGCTCCCCTCTTATCTCCTCAGGTTTTTTTTTTCTTGGGAGAGTGCATGTGATCAGCACAGGGCCAATCAGCACTGTCCAGACAAAGATCAGGGGTTCTGCATCCTCCTAGAGCAGAAGGAAAACTCCTCCTACAAGCTGTAACCAGACACTGGGCACTGATAGAAGTCACAGGACTGCTCTAACTGCTGATGAGAAAAGGTATTTAGCAGTTTATATTTGCTAAAATAATTGCATTTCCATGTTGTGTGTACTGTGGGAGACCATATATAGTGAATGCAGGGTCCTGGGTTTAGTAACACTTTAATGTTGATTGAGAGAGTTTAATACTGCTCTAGGTGTACACCCATGCCAGGACTGTGTTTGCCCACACGGAATGCACAGGTGTTCCCTGCAGTCACATACAGCACCCTGATTTATGTCAACTGAGACACAACGGCTACATGGATACAGGTACTACTCCCAATTTGACATCCATGTGGATGCTGGTGCATGTCCCCAATTACAGACAGTGTGAGTTTGGGGGTACACACTTGCACCCATCCCCACCCACACAGATGCCAAATTGGGAGCAGTGACTGTGTCTGCGCAACCACTGTATCTCATTTGACATAATTAGGACTGCAGTATGCAGATGCATGGAACACCTGGACATGCACAGCCCTGATATGGATGTATACTTAACTATGCCCATGTGAACAAGGCCTGACTCTCTAAAATAAATTTGAGTACACAGATATTGCTTTTCATATGTAGTACCATTCATTAGCTGCCATCTGCAGTTAGGGTGCATTGAAGGATTTTTAAAAAGCCTTTCCATGAAAATGCATTGTGTGAACTATATCTTTAAGAACAATGACACAGAATTCTTCATAGAGTCGGATACAAGATGTGAAAATTGTGCCGTAAATATGTATTTTGGATTTCCTGATAAACCTCATCACTATTCCCAGAATTCCAGAAGGTGGCACTATTTCTCTTTTTAGATCCTATATAAACTTGAAATCTGCATAATAGTAGATTAAATTCCCAATTAAAATGTTATTGTGCTTGCAGCGACCTGAAAAATGCTGAATGTATGGCGATTAATTTCCCCGTTCTGTGCCAAGTTCAGTCGCTGCAGAGCAAACTTGGCTTTTGTTGTTTTGGTTGTGTGCCCACTCTAGCTATAAAGATGACCTTTGTGAGAGACGGAAGGAAAGTTTTCTAACAACTCATTTCTCCAATGATCTGATTAAGGCCAGAATGTTTCAACATTTACATTTTTTTGTTTGTTTTTCTGCACTTTATGACTCAGAGGGAAGCTACTGATAGCTGACCGCTTTGCCTGTGAAAGTTCTAATTAGCTCTGTGTGGTCCACAGGCTCCTGTGAGTCATGGAGATTGATAGATGCTTCGCTCTTTACCTTGAAGCTAATAATATTTGCCTTTGTTTAAATTAGCTGCAAAGTCATTGGCTTGAAAAATTCCAGTTCTTATTCAAGTAATTGCTAACTATAGTTTTTACAAGGTCGGTTTTTGAAAGGAGTATTTTGAGGTATTGGGTTGAGTGGGTGCGGGAGTGGCAAGGATTATAAGGCAGAGATGGTAAAGAGGGACAGTATATATATATATACACATACATGCATTATATACTATATATACAGTTTATATATATATATATATATATATATAGCAATACCCTGGAAGGAGCCGCTTGGTAATCGGGATTCTGTGTTCTGCACTTCGATGAACAAGAACAACCTCAGCCCTTCTGGCACACCTGGTTGGGTGAGAGTTACTGCAAGCACTTAGGTGTGGATACCTTTAACTCCACTGTGAATTAGTGTCAGGAAATAGACACAACACTGTTTAGTGGTTAATGAACTCAATGTATTGGTACAGGTTAGAATAAATGGGTTGAGCACACAGAAGGTAGGCTCAGACACAGTCTGCTAGACAGTGTAATCACTATGCCAAAGTAACTTAGAATAGAGTTCTGTACCCCCAGACTGGAATCAAATCGGCAAAGTCAGCGATAAACAGTGCATATTTATTTATTTCAGGTACTTATATAGTACCGTCAATTTACACAGCGCTTTACATATATATTGTACATTCACATCAGTCCCTAATCCTCAAGGGACATACAATATAAGGTCCCTAACTCACATTCATACATACATATACTAGGGCCAATTTAGACAGGATCCAATTCACCTACCAGCATGTCTTTGGAGTGTGGGAGGAAACCAGAGTACCCATAGGAAACCCACGCAGGCACAGGGAAAACATGCAAACTCCAGGCAGGTGGTGCCGTGGTTGGGATTTGAACCAACGACCCTAGTACTGCCAGGCAGAAGTGCTAACCATTTAGCCACTGTGCTGCTACATATAAGCATTAAATGCAAAGTGAATAATAATACTATAACCAGTCTAGAATGCAATCTAGGAGAATGTCTAGGACATTGTTTCTCAACCTTTTTTCAGTCAAGGCACCCTTTAAAATTATGGATAATCTCAAGGCACCCTTTAAAGTTATGGATAATCTCAAGGCGCCCCTTTAAAATTATGGATAATCTCAGGGCACCCCAATCTAAAATGTAAAAAAATTATTCTACACACATCCAGTACACCCAACGTTAGAGGTGATTTATTCTTCCAAAGTAAATACATCTTTGCACACTGGTGCCAACTAGTATTTCAGTGTGTCTCTCTCATTTTCTCTCCCTCACTCTGCAAATAATGGAGAGGGGCAGGAGAGGGCCAAAAAAGGGTGATGTGCAGGCACCTGACATCCTCCTTATCAACTGATGATGTAATTGGTTGTTAGGATGCTGGCAGCTAGAAAGTCATAAAAGTGCACAATGAAATCTTGTGGCTTTGTGTACTAAAAGGCAGGATTGATCAACCTGCTGGCTTGTATACAATTTTTGAGCACTTTACCAAGGCACCCCTGAAGAAGCCTGAAGGCACCCCGGGTGTCTGGGTACCCTGCTTGAGAAAGGCTGGTGTAGGATATGGTGCAATGTCCCCCTGAGAAGTACCTCTTAGCATGGGGAATAAGTAAAGAGCTCTCTGTAGCAGCTGTAAAGGGGCAGTCTTTACCCCTAACTCTTCAGCTGGCTAGCGTTGGGGCCCAGTTGTACCATTAGTTCACATGAGAATACGCTCAGCCACACCTGCAGGCAGCAATAAGGCTACTAGATGGCTGTATGGTCAGATTCTAAAGGGCCCAGTCTCTCTAGCAGCAGATATAAATCCCCACAGCAGCAGCTCACCAGTCCCAGTGATACTGTAGCTCGCCATCCAGTCATGCACAGTGATTAATCCACTGTCAGCACTCCCAAACTCAGCACTCCAGATCCTGCTCAGGCCGCTGACATGCAACAGTAATGGTGCACACCAGACAGTGGTGTGCACTTCCAGTCTCCATCAAGGCAAAAGGAAAAATCTGATCTGCAGTCCTTTTCTCTACCTATCATTGTCTACCTCTGGTTAGAGGTATGAGAGTCCATAGCATGGCTCCCTTCCTTAACTTCAATTCCGACATTCCAGCTGGGCAAAGCTTTAGAAAGGACATTGGAAAGAGACTTGTATACTAACAGAAGCACCTTGTCCCCCTGACCCTCAGCTGTGGATCCTGTGACTCAGTGATGGAAGCCAAAGGTCTGTGGACTTAGTATACAAGGGGAAGTGGTCCCAATTTTGTGGTGCTGTCAAGGAGAGGACTGGGGTGGGGGGAAGGAAAGGTGGCTTAATTTAAAAATGTGCGCTGCTGTTCTGCACTGTTTTAACATTGATTTAATGTTTAACCACTTGCCTATTGGGCACTTATACCCCCCTCGTGCCCAGGCCAATTTTCAGCTTTCAGCGTTGTCACATTTTTGAATGACAATTGAGCGGTCATGCAACATTGTACCCATATGAAATTTTTATCATTTTTTCTGCTAAACAAACAAAAAAACAACAAAAGAAGACCAACATTTTGAAAAAAAAAAGTTTCTTAGTTTCTGTAATAAAATGTTGCAAATGGGTACACAAATAGAGCTTTCTTTTGGTGGTATTTAATCGTCACTGGGTGTTTTATTTTTTGTGCGTGCTATAAACAAAAAAAGAGCAAAACATTTGAAAAAAAATTTTGAAAACAGGTAATTTTTCTCCTTAACTGATGTTCATTGATGAGGCTGCACTGATGGGCACTGATAGGAGGCACTGATAGGCAGCATTGATAGGTGGCACTGATGAGTTGGCACTGATGATGCTGCACTGATAGGCAGCACTGATGAGCAGCACTGCTGGGCACTGATGGGCAGCACTAATGGGTGGCACTGCTGGGCACAGGTGGGTGGCACTGCTAGGCACTGCTGGGCACAGGTGGGTGGCACTGCAGGGGACAGGTGGGTGGCACTGATGGGTACAGGTGGGTGGCACTGCTGGGATCATCAGTGCCCTGATGATCAGTGCCGATCACTTCTCTGACAATTTCCGGTTATCGGCAGTACTTTGCTCATGCTGTGAAAGCGTGAGGAAAGTGCAGCCGATAACCGGCAACTGTATTTACCTGGTGATCTGCTGTGTCATTGGACACAGTGATCACCGGCGGCGCCGGGGGCACACCACTGGGGGCGCACAGGGGGCGTGTTCTGGGTTGACATCCATGGACGTAATCCCAGAACTAGACAACCGCCCTGTAGCCGTCTTTTGGCTATAGCATGGTAGGGAAGAGGTTAAAGTGGTTGAAAACCCTTACAAAACACAGTGAAGTGACTAGCCTCAGGTGATGCACAGAGATTAAATAAATCCTCCCACATTAGTTGTACCTGTTTATCTGCTGCATCCTCTTCTCTACAGCTGTTAAAACTCTAGAATTTATAAAACTAGCATTGAGTTGAAGTTATACTCTGCAGAGCTCAGTGAGACGTGCTCTGAGATCTGAGTGGAGGGAAGGGACACACACACACACCCTTCATGCAGCACACAAGAATAGAGCTGAGGCTGTCAGTCACAGGCTATGTGCTGGAGCTCCCTTCTGTCACCTTTTTTTATCTTGATATCAGGAAAACTTGCCAGAATTTGCCATGACTCATGCAGATAGCAGAGGATTGAGGCAGCAGATAGAAATGGCACGTAGTGTTCTGCATTGAGACAAGCACACTCAACAGAAAGATGTGCTTTGCTTATATTTCTTGTCAGAGGTTTACAACCACTTGAACTTTGCGCATGGAGTTCCCCAATGAAGATTCTGATACTATGTCAAATGTGAAATGTCAGAGGAAGCAAGGTAAAGTTATGAAGTTGCAGTAAAGTGCTAAAGTGTATCTGTGTGTGAACATTCCTTTACTCTGAATATTTAGGCCTCTGGCTGGGGATGTCGTGAGCAGGCCTCTGGCCATATGCTATGTGTCCAATATGGTGGCCACAAGTGCAGGGGAATAGGTGTTCTATCCAAGAAGAAATGGGGCGGGACTGTTACATCTTGGCACCGTCATCTGCTCAATCACATGCCCCCCTGATATGCCGAGTCCTGATGCTTTGCCTTGCTACACAACTAATTGAAGTAAAATAGACCATGCCACAAGTGCACATGTGGTGCAGCCCCATTCAGTTGCATTCGTTTAAAGTGGGCAGTGAAAAGGTGACAAAGCTGCCTCTCCACTGCCTGTCAAAAGACAATGGAAAAGCGATCCATCACATATCTATTTTTAGAGGGGCCACAGTGTAGCCATACATGTGAAGGAGCCCTAAGGATCATATGTAACCTTTTCACCCCCTTCCTCTTCTTTACATCTGATCTCAATAGTGTCTGTCTATGTAACCTGTATATAAACTCTTCACCATTGTTATCCTCCACAGTAACCCCTTCCTGTGCTTGGTACATTAACCACTTCACCTCCCCCTCATTCTGTGTATGTCCTCTATGTGTAGTATTTAGTGCATCAAGACACATATTTTTACCATGTCAATCCCAGCATTGTTCTTCATTTCCAAAAATTTGTGGCAAAAAAATTAATTAACCTGGGTATGTCTACTTTTCAAAAAGGTGTCATTTCAGAGGTGTTTTCACTGTCCTACTGTTGTAAAACATATCAAACATATTTGTATGTATAACGCCCTCTAGTGTAAGATAGTTTTTTTTGTCTGCATACTTAGAGGCCTGGATATTACTAGTAGAAAAGAAAAAAAATTCAGTATCTATACCACCATTTGTAAATGCTATAACTTTCACGTAAGCAAATTAATTTAAACATTTTGGGATTTTTTTTAGCAGACTACATTTTGGCCTAAATGTATGACGAAATTTGATTTTTTAACATTTTTTTACTGGATATATTTAATAGCAAAAAGTCAAAAATATTGTTTATTTTCTCAAAATTGTAGGTCTTTTTTTTTTATAGTGCAAAAAATAAAAAACGTACAGGCAATCAAATACCACCAAAAGAAAGTTCAATTTGTGGGGAAAAAAGGACGTACATTTCATTTGGGTGTAGTGTTGCATGACTGCGTAATTGTCAGTTAAAGTAACGCAGCGCAGTAACGTAAAAAATGGCCTGGTCAGGAAGGGGGGAAATCCTCAGGAGGGCAAGTGGTAAAGTATATACCAGACTTCTTGCATGGTCAACATCTCCAGCTTTCATTTGCCCAGCTTTTAGATAAAAATGTACTTTTCATCAAAAGTGCTGTAGTTGTCATATGGTAAGCTCTAATCAAAGCCCTGAGGGTGTTTATTACCTCTACTTATGTTTAGCTCAAGCTGTTCCACCCCCACACACACACTTTCTCCAGAGAATTGAGCATTTAAGTTAGTTCTATAAGTGTCCCACTAAGAAATCCATATAAAACATTTGGTTTATTTCAAATAAAAGGTATACCAGCAAATTAGATCCTCGTGTGATGCTCTGTTTAGAAATAAACGTACATTTTCAGGGACCTGAATATAAAAATCAGTTTGCAGTTGCATTTAAAGCCCAACTTCATGCTTCCTAATATCCTGGAGTTAGACTTCAATTTTTATAATTGATGTCAATTGATGAACAACGATTGAATGCTATATGGGCTGCTGTCCTTCTCATGGTTATTTGACTGCCTTGTGAAAGAGACCTAAAATGTCACTCATTGTTTCACCATTCCCACTATTACCCCCAAAAAAATGCTTTATGTTACTTTCAGCATTAGGCTGTACTCTGACTTTAATCTAATGGGGGGAATTATGGGGTTGTGGCAAAAAGTAAAATCATTATACACTCACCGGCCACTTAATTAGGTACACCTTGCTAGTATTGGGTTGGACCCTCTTTTGCCTTCAGAACCTCCTTAATTCTTCGTGGCATAAACTCAACAAGGTGTTGGAAACATTCCGCTGTGATTTTGGTTCATATTGATATTATAGTATCATGTAGTAGCTGAAGATTTGTCGGTTGCACATCCATGATGTGAATCTCCCGTTCCACCACATCCCAAAGGTGCTCTATTGGATTGAGATCTGGTGACTGGTGACCTGGTGGAGGCCATTGGAGTACAGTGAACTCATTGTCATGTTCAAGGAATCAGTTTGAAATGATTTGCGTTTTGTGGCATTGTGCATTATTCTGCCGGAAGTAGCTATCAGAAGATAGGTGCACTGGCATCTGGTGTGGTCTTCTGCTGCTGTAGCCCATCTGCTTCCAGGTTCGACATGTACATTCAAAGATGGTACTCTGCATACCTTGGTTGTAACGAGTGGATATTTGAGTCACTGTTACCTTTCTATCACCTCAAACCAGTCTGCCCATTCTCCTCTGACCTCTGGCATCAATAAAGCTTTTTTCATCCACATAACTGCCACTCACTGGATATGTTCTCTTTTTTGGATCATTCTCTGTAAATCCTAGAGATGGCTGTGTGTGAAAATCCCAGTAGATCAGCAGTTTTTAAAATACTCAGACCAGCCTGTCTGGCACCAACATCCATGCCACATTCAAAGTCACTTAAATTCCCTTTCTTTCCCATTCTGATGCTCAGTTTGAACTTCAACAAGTTGTCTTCACCAACATCTAAATGCCTAAATGCTGCCGTGTAATTGGCTGATTAGCATTTTTTGTTACCAAGCAATTGAACAGGTGTATCTAATTAAGTGGCCGGTGAGTGTATATATAAATATACCTGAAGACAAGATCAGCAGTGATGGGGAGATCCTCTAGCTGTTATCCAACCAGCCTGGAATGCAGCTTCTCACCAAAGAAAACTGTAGTGTGGCACTGGAACTCAGAGTCCCCTATCTACTCTGCATATTAGTCTCTAGCAGCTTCTAATCTATCATGCAGTCGGACCTCTAACTACCAAGTGATCGTCGGATGCCTAACCTGGGTCTAGTCCATGCTGGTTATTGAGCCCTGAGCTAAGACTAACCATAGAATCTCAGACCAGAATGGACAGGGTTAAAGAAAATAACAAGAGCTGCATATAAATTCTTTTTCAATAAACAAGTTCACCTACTAAATGTAGGTGAGTAGAAGACACAGTAGCACAGACATAGCTATCTGGCACTGTGTATGTGATATAATAACAATAGGAGATATGTCCATTATAAGGATTCAGATATGCACTCAAGAAGCTTTGGGCAGCTGCAATTAAACTAATAAAACATAGGAATATTTGCCTAATAGTCTCTTTTTCTGGTCTGGGTGAAATACAGCATCAGCTCCTTTGTGTATAACGTCGTGTGGTTAAATTATGCCTCTACATCCTGGAAACTCCCCTTTATAAAATATCACAGTCCTCCCATCAGGGGTTTCTGATGCAGCTAGCAGGGACAGGAAGTACCTGTCTACAACCAACTAAACTTTGTGGTATTTGACAAACACAGCCACTTACAAATACAGTACAGACAGTGATGACAGCATATTACTGCACTATAACGAGAAATGTCCACTCTGTTTAGCTTAAAGTGGTTAAAAAGTTTGTTTTTAAAAAAATTGCTGACAGACAGCATATTGATGACAGAAGAGACCCTATCAGTTTGACAGGTAAGTCTGTCATAATGTGCTAATATTCTGTACATACTAGCACATTATGGCATAACCTACCTGGGTGTCGCTAAAAGAAAAAATGACAGCGGACTTTACTACTGCTTTAACCTATGTTTTATGCAATACTAGCAGGATATTCTCTTCAAACTCATATTTCTGTTCTTGTGGCAGAGGTTACATAGGGTAATAGAGAGGGCAGTGCTTGACTCATTGAACACATTGACTTATTCAGAGGTTCAAATTCAGGGCAATTCAGAAGATGAGTAAACTGATGACTGAAGTGAGTTAACTAGCAGTGGCCTTGTGCAGAATGACAAAGCCGTATCGTAGATAGTATGTGTTCTGAAATCAATCTGAGTGCAAATTTTTAGGTTTGACATTAAAGAAGAAGTATAGTGCAAATTGATACAGGTACATGTCTCTAAATGGGAATTCTGTCCTCATATTTGCTGTCGCTGCTCTGCCAACATTGGTGTGCCCTGCAAAAGTCTTTAGAGACTCCACCGAAAATTGCTGCCTCCTGAAGGTTAGATCTGAAGAACTCTGAATAAAAGTGACAGAATTAAGCATAATTCAGATAATTACATCTAGCTTATACCCTCCTAGAACGTTATGGAAATTTTGTCATTACTTTACAAAAAAATTACCTTTCAAAAATTGGGTCAGGATGTGTTTAAATTTTCTTTTATAGCAAGGCTATATTTTTCTGATAAATCTATGAAAAAAATGTATGATTCTTTAGATGTATCCATTTGTCCACCAGCAGGGCCGCTGATAAGGGGGTAGCACTAGTCCTCCTGTATGGGTCCTAGGACAGCAGGGAGGGCCTGGGCAGCAGAGGAATCAGATATGGGCGGGAGAGGGGGTGATTGGTAAAGTGGGGTGGGGATTAGAGGAACTGATCCCCTAAGTGTCTCTCCCTGCAGCAGCTAAAAACTGGCTTCTCCTTCTCTCCCTCCCATCAGCTTTCAGCTGCTGCAGGGAAAGACACACAGGGGATTGTTTCCTGTAATTGTCCCCCCGCCTTACTGATCACCCTCCCTGTCCAGAATTTTATTCCCCCTGTTGCCCGCTAATAATGATTTTAGAGTATTGTTAATGAAAATATTTGTTTGGAGGTGCCCTATCAGGCTGTACGGGGCCCTGTGATTTCTTACAGCAGCCCTGCCAACTCCGTTGTTCTTCTGGGTTTACAGGCGTGTGGCCCTGCTGCTCATGGACACAGCATGAGTTTGTCAGCAGGCTCACAGCCAATGATTATGGCTGTCAACCAAATGACAGCTGGGGCCAACCACAGCACAGAGCTCCTTGTGTTAGTAAACACAGAACACAGAGGGGTGATTTACTAAAGGCAAATAGAATGTGCACTTTGCAAAGTGCAGTTGCACACTACAAGTGCTGTTGCTCCAGAGCCTAGTGAGAGAGGTGAAGCTTCACTTTGCAAAGAACACCCAATCACATGCAAGGAAAATAGAAAACCCAGCTTTTTTGCTTGCACACAATTGGATGGAGGAAGTCATCAGAGCTTCTGCTGACTTGCTAAGCTATGGATCAGCTGCACTTTGCAAAGTGCAGAGTCTATTTGCTTTTAGTAAATCAACCCCAGATTTGGCTGGTTCCGCTCCCTAAACTCGCTTACTGTTCCGTGCTGAGATCAGGGAGAAAAGCCAGCCAGTCTGTGAGTAAAATCAGCATACATAGTGCACTTGTTAGGTACACATTTAACCTCCTAGATTGCCCTCCTGATCACTCCTGTCACCCAGCCAGTGTCATTAGTACAGTGACGGTGTACAGTATTATCATTGATCACTCTATTAGTGTCATTAGTGATGTCAGATCAGTGTCAGTTATAGTTAGTGTCTCTCCCAGCCAGTGTCAGTTAGTGCCAGTCCCTGACTGCCCCCCACACTATCATAGTCACACTATAAGTTGCTGATCACCGCCAATAGTAGTATAGTGTCTGCCCGGATCAGTATTCTGGTCATGGTCAGAACTATACTAGTGTCCCCAATAGTATAGTGTCCCCGAAAAACAAATTAGATGTGCGATTTTTTTTTTTTTTTTTTTTTTTTACCAAAGACGTAGCAGAATACATTTTGGTTATATTGGATATGTTTTACAACACAAAGTAGAAAATATTGTTGGTTTATAAAACCCAGTGGTGATCAAATGCCACCAAAAGAAAACTCTATTTGTGTTGAAAAAATTATAGAAATTTCACTTGGGTACAGTATTGCATGACCAAGCAATTGACAGTTAAAGTAGCACAATCCTGAATAGCAAAAAATGTCTTGGTCATGAAGGGGATAAAACCTTCCAGAGGTCAAGTGGTTAATTCATCACATTTTTTTAAAATCAGTTACAAATTAATATTATTAATAAGCTTGCTGATTGGTATATTATGAGCATTTCAAAATATATAGAATCCTTAGAACATGACCTTCATTGAATATATTATAATGTCATCCTTGGAGTACTTACTATGCATGATTACTTTAATTTTAATATTAAATAATCCCCTATGCCACTGCACACATTTTCTTTTTTTCTTATTAACCCAATTTAATTATGTTTTTGCTTAAAAAGTAAGTGCTTTGACATATCATCAGTTATTACTGACATACTGTGAAGGTCATGGCTATTATAAATCAATTTGCTGACACGTTATTTGATTAGAATCTTTAATAAACAATTATGTAAACAGACTGGCCTTCGTTTCTTTCCTACAAATGCCGTAGAGGAATGAGTATATATAGTATAGTACAAGTATAAGATGATGACAAGGAAAGTCAGATAAGTTGTTATTGTAAAAAGGCAACACACAGACACAGAGCATGACATTTAGGTCAGATTTTATTAAACTGGTTTTATTGTGTATTCATAGATAACACACATTTTAAAGTGGTATTAAACCCTCCCCCCCAAAAAAAATATTTTGAAGCTTGCCAGTTCTTCAAGGTGGTGGCTTTGTTAGTTTTCATTTTTAGGCTATTTTTCCTTAATTTTTACCTATTTATCTGGCCAGTAAATCTGTTATTTTTAAACTTCCTTTACAGACCAAGCTATCCAGCAAAAGAGGCAGTTGGAGGGTTGAAGAAAACCATTTAACACTGACAGGAGCTTACAATGATCAGCTTTTATTCATTTATGTAAAACCGTTATCCAAAAAGAGAACAAAACTGCTTAAAAAGTGTTAGCTGGAGTCTGGCATTAAAAGCATATCTGTTACTCCAACAGAGAACCCTAAGACAGGAAATGTGTTACTGGCCGAATCACCAGCTGAAAATAAGGAAAACAAACCAAGTAAAAATAAAACTAATGCAGTCACCACATTTAAGAATTGGTAAGCTATAATATATTATTTTTCTTTTGGGTTTAATACAACTTTAAGTCATTACCGTAGCATTTTAGTACATTTTTTTTTCTATAATTTTCTATTTTTCTCTTGCTTCTTGTGCTGCATGTATTGGGGATTTTATATTTGCATATACACATTTTCATATACAGATTGGAAGGCATAAAAATAAAAATTTACACTTTTATTTTCTTGTCGGAAAGTGCAGTCACCATTCTTCTTCAGTTTCCATTGCAGTAAAACCAATTAGGAAAACTAGTTAGCCTGCTATTTCTCCAGCAATACATACCTCTAACTTATAGAGGCACCTGTCGCCTTGTTGCTCTTTCAGAGTGATAAAGAAAGGAGAATTAAAACTTTGCCAGATTTGCTGCTCAATGTTGCTTCTGAGTGCCAAGTACAAAGCAAATTGTTTGGCGGCTGCCTGCACCAAGGCCAACAAGTTTAACTTGAAGGAGCAGTAGATTTCAGGGTTCCTTTTAATTGCTCGTAGGCTTCAACTGATGTACTGTATGTGATAATCTTCTCCTGGCAGCCTTGTACTGTTAAGGAAGGACAAGCTAGCAAAAACCAGCATAGGATTTAACATCAGCTGCTGCTCCCTGTTATTCTTCTCCTCCTTTTAATATCACGTGGTCCCCTTCTGGTCTACCCCATGTAGGTGCTGTTGAATTGAGGCAGAGTGTTGGGTGTAGTGCTACATGAAATCCCAATGAAACACATTATGACAAGCCAATAAAACAGAGATGGGTGTAGTGCTTCATGAAACACTAATTATCTGCCAGTCCCAGAAATGTTCTGACTTTGGCCACAGTCATTGAGGCCAACATACCTGTATGGCCTTTACCTTCTTGCGATGTATACGTTATCTGGAGATGATACAGTATGTTCTAAGAACTCAATCTCATGCATGAATTAATGGCATGTTTTGAGTTTGAGCTTCAGCCCATACTGGTGCAGCTGGGCCAACATAGCAGCTAAATGTGCAAAATAGTCAAGTGTGGCAGAAAACACTTCATTGTCTAGATAGATCATGAATCTATTCAGATTAATGTGCCCAAGGCAGTGTTCCATGTTCTTCTGGAATGTGGCAGGTGCACTGAGTAACACAAAGAAGGGTATCCTTTACAACTGGCACAATTCCGTAGCATTAATGAAAGCAACTTTTGGCTGGTCCACCTTGGTGACAAGGAATCAGCCAATACCTGCTCACGAGATGAAGTTTCCTGTTTGTCTTATGGTTGCAAGGGATTTCTCAATCTTTGGAAGAGGATAGGGATCCCTCATGGTAATAGCATTTACATTCCCAGAGTCTACATTAAAGTGGAGGGTACTGTCTTCAACGCTTGGTAGAGATGTGGAGGCATGCTTCAATATTTCTCACTAATGGAAGGGCTCTCTTCTGTAGGTATCTTGTATTCAGTCCCATTGCTACAACCTAGGTCATAGCACTCCTGTGAGAACACTTCTGACCACTTTTCCAATATTCACCTTTCTGCTTCTAACCGAGTGGGTGTCAGTTCCTACATGATGAGATGTAAGAGGAGTATTCAATCAATTCAACACTCCACGCTATGGGTCTGTTACCAAGTGCAGCTACCCCCACCATGCTTATATTCTATAAATAGGATACAACCAAGATAAGTAAAGACAATACGGTGTGGCGCTTGCAATGCTACAAGACAACAACTCCCCTTTACAATAATGTAAAGGAATTCCCATCAATTACACCATATACATGGAACTGTACTTCAATGCACCTCCCTCAGTGGTGTCCTTAAAGTGACACTAAAGTTAATTAAAAAACAAACATGTATATAGTTATCTGCTCTGTGCAGTGGTTTTTCACAGAGCAGCCCAGATCCTCTTCTTTTCGGGTCCCTGCCGACACTCCTGGCTCCTCCCCCTACAGCAGTGTCCCCAGGGAAATCCAATGAGGATGCGTTCCCAGGCAGCAGAGGCTGTCGTGATTTTCGCCAGATCAGGGGGGCTCAGGTAAGGAATGGGGGGAGGCTGCTGCACACAGAAGATTTTTTTACCTTCATGTATAGAATAAAACCTTGAGCCTTTAGAACCACTTTAACTAAGTAAAGTGCATGTATCAATAAAGTGCATAAATCAATAACACATAATACTCAACTATAACAATCACTATGCAATATAGTGCATAAATATTGTAAACAATATAAATTCTGTGCAAAAGACAGCAAAATACCGTAAGTCTCTTTGTGAGGTACATATATCCAGTAAACAGTGTTGAGATTCAGTGTTCATAAAGTGCTCCTTAAAAAGTGTTTTATGCCCAGAGGTAGAAAATCCAATATCTTCACTTATTGTGATCGATATGTGCTCCCCTTGTGAACACCACACTCCCCAGATCTCCTTGACCTATAATAAATGGGTATTTAGGGTATTTAGAGCTTTAAGAGTGTATCTTCCCTCCAGCAGCTCTCTCTAGATTCACTCCCCAGGACCACATTTTCATAAACTTTCCTTCAGTTTATATATGCAAAAGTTCAGCTTTAAAATATGTGCAGCCTCCAATAGTGTAATTCTGCATTTATTGGCAATTTAAAACAATTAAAACACTCTTACTCCATAACAATGCTTGTATATACACAAGCTACAGCGCATGTAAACCGCTTCCTGGAGTCAACTGCTCTCCCCGGACCGAAAGTATGAAAGCAGAAGGGATATAGTAAACCTCGCCCAACTAGTTTCGTCACACTGACATTTTCAGGATTGGCTCTTTCATACTTCTGGTCTGTGGAGAGGAGAGGAATTTATTTACTTTCTTGTATACGTGAGTTGTTGTGTTGTAGTATTGCAAGCACCACACCATATTGTCTTTAGTTACATAGGCAGAGCATTATTTTCTGTCCTATTCACTCTCGGTTTGTTCCTGCAAACCACTGAGTTCTAAGTGCCCCACTTTGGGGGTAAAAACATCCATCATTAGGGTCGGTTTCACCACTGCTGTTCCAGAAAGCAGGTGGAGTGAAAGCGTCTTGGTGTTATGGATTCTAACTAGTACTATAGCATGTCGGACCTCTGTGAGGGTACAGGTGACAAATGGAGCCACTTCTGAGGGTTCCAAAAGGACAATGAAGCTTTGCAAGTCATTGAAAGAGCCCACCTTCATGTGCAGTATGAATTCTTGATTAGGTCGTGCTACAACCTCTATCCCAAAGGGAACCCTGATGATGTAAGCTTTTTTCCAGATGTTTAACATGTGCCAGGGACCTCCAGTATTTCTAGACTGTGAGGTAGTTACCTAATTTCCTCACGTGAGCCAGAGTGTGCAGAGCACCTGTGGGGAGGTGCAAGGTGGTAATAAAGACACAGAATCCAGTTGCAGAAATCTCACACCTTGTATTGCAGAGAATGCCAACTACAAACAACTCCAGCAGGAGAGAGACACTTAGGGTAACACTCACAGTTCAGTTCTTGGCAGAGAGGCAGCGGGTAAAGATGCACCAACAGCATCTGTCTTCAGAGGGTGGAATGTGGCTTGCCCAGTCTGGTCCCAAAGGGGAGACTATAGCACAGTATTGTGAGTCCCTCGCCTGTCCCTACTCATCAAGAACCTTTCCCTGCTGCTATCGCTTTCCCTAACAGGCGGGTTGCTCTTTCCCTACTCTAAATATTTTAAATGGACAGCACTAAGGTAATAAAATCAACTAAATCCAGTGTACAAATTAAAGTGATAACAATGATCAAAATTTAAATAAAATATTGGTATTCAGTCCCAACATGTGAATTTTTAGTGCAATGGTGCTATATCTTTAACGGTGAACTTCCATACTGAAGTGACAAGTGCTTCACTGTGTACACACTGCTACCCCACATAGAGGTAAGCTCACCCTACTCTAGCCAATTCGCAAAATGCGTGCCAAAACCCAGGGGTCAGGACTTATAACGGCTCTGCTGATCCAAGATGGCCACCAGGGGAATGCAGCATAGCCAATGGAATGTTGCCTTCAGGGCCCAGGAAACCATAGAGAAACCATGTTCCTCCTGACTTCCTCTCCAGGCTGTAGTACCACTGCAGTCGAGCGCCACCTGCAGTGGGGATAGCAGACCACACCTATTACACTCCCCTTCAGCCTCTCAGTCTTCAGTCTCCGATTGACATTCATGCCTAGTATCTCCAACAGCCACCCACTCTGCTCTATCCTTTCAGGCTGTTCCTTTACATCATATTTGCGTGTAGCTCATTTTCCTGACTTCTGATTTCCACCCCTCTCACTGCCAGTCTAAGTGCTGTTGTAAAGGGGATTAAAAATGGTAAAAATTAGGTACTTAAACTAGTCGCTTTTTAGCATTGCCTGTCATTTTGTAAGGACAAGTGGTGGGAATAGATCTCTTCAAAAGAGACATAGACAACAAAAACCCAACATAGACTCTAACCCCCCAATACACACACACACACATACACCATCTAAATCTGAAATAAAAATATTTTGGCTGAAGCCTTACTTTAATGCACATTGGTGGTAAATAAATTAATTGCCTTTTTGGTCAGAATTTCAGTTTTTATTGCTAGGAATGTGCTATTAGTTTTATGCTTAGCTCCCTTACTATTTTTATACTTTATTGCTGTTTGACATTTTCTGTTTTGTATTAGCCTTCTGCTTTTCATGAGCAAATTTGTTAAAATCAATTTTTGTGAAAATGTAATTTGGGATGAGAATTGATGCTACTCTCTACAGGGGATTGTATAATCTCTGTGACATTGTGGATATTTAAGGAAAGCCATTTATAACACAGCCTTGCCTTGTGGCAAGAGAAAAGGGCATCTCTGACAAGGAGGTTACAAATTCTGATATCTATAAGAACCAAGGGAAATATCTGGTTTCAAACAAGAGAGGTTGTACTGATTTATATTTAATGAATTCCAATGAATATTATACTTCCTCTCTCTGCTTTAGAATATGATGTGGATTTAAAGGGAAATTATAGTGTGTTTTAGTACGTACAGTTTTGAGCTAATAGTGACATTTACCTAGTATTTTTTGTGACATCACATTTTGACCCTAGGCTCACACTTAATTCAGTGCATTTTCCAGTTTGCAGAAACGGACTACAGTTTATTTAACATGATTTCCTATGTATCTAGTTCACATCTTTGCGTTTTGAGCCAGTGCGGATTTTTGAAAGGATCAGGGACTTTTTTTCCTGCAGCAGATTACATTTTGTGTGTAATAAACTTCAATGGAATCGCACCAAAAATGGAAGTATTGCATTTTTTATGCTTTTTTTTATGCATTTTGCGTGTTGTGCTTTATGTGACTTTAAGCTGGTTGTTAAGAAGTGCACGGCCACAACTCCTTAACAACCATGTTGTTTACTAGTTGTTAAGGATGCCAGAAGCCGCCTGCTCCTTTACAACCAGTTAAAGTCACATAAAGCACAAAATGCATAAAAATGCAAAAAAACACATCAAACATTAATGTGAAAAAAAACACAAAATGCACCCGGAAAATGCACCAACCACAATCTGCATAGATGTGAACCTAGTCTAAAAGAGAGAAGAGAGAAGATATGTAGACAGAAGATTAGATTTTAGCAAATGTCAGCAAAAATGTACAGCATGTTGGTATACCAAGCTCAGAAAATAGGCTGGTTGATTAAACTAACAGATTTTGTGTTTTTCCTCCCATTTATTTGGCAAATCCTTATGAAAACCACAAGGCCCTATTCACATGTATAGTGCGATAACGTGCTTTATGTCATGTTAGAATGCGTGTTAGCACAGCTCATTCATTTGCATTGCCGTGTGCTGCAATGTTTCACGTGACCACAAATTTAGATAAATAAAAAGCAGGTTTTAGCTTACTTTTTGTTTAACTCAGTGATTATTTGAGGAGGTTACACTCGGAGTTCAGCTGTGTAAACCCATGAAAACATTTTTTAAAAATGTATATTCATAAATAATATTAATTATAAATAATGCATTTATTATTATATTATTATATAAAGTATAATAATATTAATAAAAAAAATAAATTATAAATAAATTATATTATTTATAAATTATAAATAAATTATATTATGTATTTATATTCAGGTTAATAACTTGTGTCTCTTTATTCCTGTACACGTGACATCATGCTTTTGTATACTATGTATGGGCTCTGTCATTTAATTACATGAGAACTATCCCAAAATCTAATGTAAAATTTGATATATTAGTAGAGGCACATGTATTTAATGGATAGATCAAGGGCAGGTGGACCTGAGGGAGCCCACCGCTCCTTAAAGGTATAGGAGCGCACTGAACACCCAGCATGCAGCACAATGACAGCCAAGGTGTCCAGTGCGGCCCCTCACCAACAATTCAACAGTACAAAAAATGGCCACTGCTCCAGTCTATAACTGGCCTTCAGAGCAAGGAGCACATGGAAGGGCGATGCATGTCAAACAACAAAAGATAAAAATTCCCAGCTCAGCTTGCCAACCAGCCTGCAAAAAAAACAAATTAACCTGTCCAACAGTATGCGTAAAAATAGGGGTTTAGTTAGCACACATTTCCAAATACATGCGTAATCTACAGAGCCTCGTCACGGCACCCCGATGTTCTGTAGTTCCTAACTCTACACATTTTAAGAGCCCCCATAGTAGAGGCACATGCATTTAATGGATAGACCAAAGACAGGTGGACCAGTGTTAAAAACAGGGGTTTAGTTAGCTTGTCCGATTGAACCTCGAACTGTAGCGTGAAGTGAAACATTTAGCAGTGGTAATATTGCCATTGCTAATATGGTAGCTTTTTCCTGGTTGTTAGGGAGCCGGAACCCACTGGCAACCAGTGACTCATCCACATATGGCACATTCAGCTATCAGTTTTGGATTTCTTACTGACAGATGAATGTAAACAAACAGCAGATATATTGTAGAAAAAACACAGCATGGGTTCTCCCAAAATTCATACCAGGCCCTTTAGGACTAGTATGGATTTTAACTTCTTCCCGCCCGGCCTATTGTACGATGATGGCCGAGCGGGAACCCTATTATCGCATGGGCTGCGCACCGGCGCGATCTGTCATCGACTGTGTCCACGGGACACGGCTGATGACAGATCACTATACCAGCCCGCTGCCAGTGTCATGTGATCTGCTGTGACCAATCACAGCAGATCACATGACAGTTGTAACCAATGAATGGCTTCCTTACATGCCATTCACTGCTTACAACTGTGCTGCGAGCTGTGATTGGTCAGAGTGATCAGATACACAGACTGGACCAATCGCAGCGCATTTGTAGCATGTGATCAGCTATGGCTAATCACAGCTGATCACAACAAAAACTACTGAATGAATCAGTTTCATTCAGTAAAAAGTCTTGCTTATACTAATGTAATTTGTTAGTATTAGCAATAATAATGTATAAAAAAAAATAAAAAATCCTGATCACTTGCTCAGAGTAGTATAATGTTACTATGCTAACATTGTATTGCTCTGGTCACAGGAGTAAAAATAAAATAGTAAAAAAATGTTTAAAAACGTAATTAAACATTTTTAAAAAATAAAAAATGTTTTGTAATTTAAATAAATTATAAAAACCCGGCAGTGATTAAATAACACCAAAATAAATCTCTATTTGTGTGTAAATTATAAAAAATTTCATATGGGTACAGTGTTGCATGACTGCACAATTGTCATTTAAAGTGCAACAGCCCTGAAAGCTGAAAATTGTCCTGGGCAAGAAGGGGGTAAAAGTGTTGCCCAGTAGGCAAGTGGGTACAGAAGACTCCACAAAAAAGGCATGGGGTCCACGCAGATTCCATACCAGATCATTTGAGTCTGGTTTGCATTGTAAGTGGGGAACAAAAAAAAAAAAAAAGCATGGGTCCCCCCCCCCAAAAAAATACATACTATAATCAGAGCATGCAGTCTGGTTGGCCAGGAAAGGTGGAATTGCCCCCCTTCTGATCCATGCCAGGCCACATGCCATCAACGTGGGGGAGCACCTTGGTAGGGAGGACCCTATGGCAGAGTATCTTGATGGAGAAAAGGGTCTCTACCCCACAGCTTTGGCCCAGTGGTTGTGGGGGTCTACTGGTGGGGGGCTAATTAGAATCTGGAATCTCCCTTTAAGAAATAGGAGGCCCCTGGATATTGCCACCCCATGTGAGTCAGTTCTTTCATTTAAAAAAAATTATGTAAATCCATGCTATCCAGCAATGCAGATCCCCATCAATCAGAATGCCTAATACTTGCCGACTCACCGGAAACAAAAATCCCAAGGACACATCTGAACACATCTCTTGAATCTGCCGAATGTTATCTCCAGGGCCCCATTGCCACAGTATAAGCACACAGGAGTGGATATCCAGCTGACATCATTGACCATACTGTATATGGAAATGATCATAATTGGTCAATGACATCACAGAGATGTCGGATTTTACATTGGATTATAGCTAGTGAGATTCACCCATCAATACTGACAGAGGTTGCAGGAAAGAAAATTGCATCATGCATGACTTGCCTTACACACCCAAACATATGCTATACGTATGATCTTTTAGCAGGTTCAGATCATTAACGCAGTGGAGTTTATAAGTGTAAGCAGTGGGACAGGTAAGTATTAATTGATTTCTTTGCAGAAATTACTATTTTTTTTTTATAGTGGCAGATTTACTTTAAAATTCCCTTCACTTCTCTGCTGCTCTAGTTGACATTTACACAGGGCTTAGAGTTACTCCTGCCTCTATGTGACCACTCTGGGACAGTCTTCAAGTACCAGCGCTGTCACATGGAGATAGTCACATGGTTTTCCTGGAAGTATATATTTGTCTTGCATAAAAGCAACACAAGATTTGTTTAGTTTTAGAGAAAATCTCCTAGTGAAAATAATGTTCTTTTGGGTGCCGGCACAGTTAGTGCCAATTAGTGACTAAATGGAATAAATCGCTCAAGAATCGACTAAATTAGAGTTTGTTGAATGATTGATCTCCTATTGCAATTGAAATCTTTTGAGTAAAAGAGGATATTAAAGTATATTCCACTTTTGCAGCCAAATTGTAATAACACCTACTCTATATTTGCTACATGTTCTCATTCACATGGCATTATGTAAAACAAATAAAAAAAATTGCTGATTACCTTTTTAAATACTATTTTCTTTTAGCTCCAGCACTGAAAAAGTTTATTAAGTCTTCTTTGTATATGAGAGAGCTGAGCATCAGTGTTTTCCCTAATTAACACTGCCTCCACTGTGCTGGCAGATCTCATTATCAGTTGTAAATGAGATTTGACCACTGTTTGTCCTAACCAAGGCTTGATGATTTGAAGGCTGAAGTTCTTGCATTGTATGTTAATGAGAAAAGGCCCAACCTGCTTTTCTATTGGGACAGATTCTCTCTAAAAATGTTCAGAAATGCTTGCAATCAGCCATGAGGCCTTCTCCTGAAAAACACCTTAAAGTGTTACTAAACCCAGGACCCCTGCATTCACTCTCTCTGGTCTCCTACAGTACACACTACATTGAAATGTAATTATTTTAGTAACTATAAGCTGCTAAATACATTTTATCATCAGCAGTATATAGCGGTCTTGTGACTTCTATCAGTGTTCAGCAGAGCACTGGTTAAAGCTTGTAGTAGGAGTTTTCATTTTGCTCTAGGATGATGCAAAACCCCTGACCATGGTCTGAACAGTACTGATTGGCCCTGTGCTGATCACATGCACTCTCCCAAGAAAAAAACACTCTCTAGCAATACACACCAAATTGAGCATGTGCAGAGTGTCTCCACACGATATGTCTTATCAGGAGATAAGAGGGTGGCACTGGAAGAAGGGGAGGATCAGAGAAGTTTGGATCAAACAGCATTTTTACACAGTGCAGAGGATTAACCCCTTAGGTTCCACAGTGAGTATATCAAGCATGCTTTACTGCATATACAGACCATTTTTACTGTTGTGGGTTTAGTAACACTTTAAAGGTAAGAATTGTTTTTTTTTTATTTATGTATGCTGTGTAAAAGGGAAACCTTAATAATGGGGCTTTCTCAAATATAATTGCAAAAGTGGAAATACCCTTCAAGAGCCCCCTTTCCAATCTGCTGCTGTGCATTAGCAGGATTTAATGTGCTTTGCATTAAGACCATTTATATGAATAGGCTACAAACATGCTGCAATGAACCAAAATGCACAGAGCATATATTGGTGTGAATGGGCCTTAATATATTTTACTACATATTTAAAACGTGGCATTGTAGAATTGTGTTGGATAAATTGTCACATTCACTACTGAAACTCTCTTATGTAGAAACATTACTTTAAAACTAATGTGATACAGACAAAAAGAACAATTTAATGAGATTTTAGCAGTGCAGTTGAGCTAATAAAAAAAAAAAACACCTGTGTAGCCCTCCACCTATGTCTTCTTCATGTACTTGTTCTCCACTGCCCTAGTAATAGCCTAACACATAGGAGTTAGTGCGCATGCACACTGCTCTGTCAGGAAGCAGACAATTAATGTTAAATAATGTGCCATGGTTGTCAGTCTTGCCAAATCATTTCAAGTATCTTGTATAAAATCCCATAGGAAGTAAGTAATCAATTAAATCTTTGCCTTCTTCCTTGAAACTTGCTGATTACTTTTCATCATACTTCAAAACCGTAACCCATTGTGAAAGTTGAAAAGTAAGAAAATATTAAACAAGTCTGGAAAGTTAATAAACTCTATCTTTTCACATAATAGGAAATACAGTAGCTCTCCGTCTTTTGATTGTATTTCATTGTAATTCCAAGAAAACCCAATTTCAACACTAGAACTGCTCAATTGTTGCACGAAAACCAATTATTTTCCCATGTCTATTTGTCCAGGTTCCTGAGGCATAGCTTACAACTGCACAGTCATTTGTTCCTCGCTAAAAACAATCTTTAGAAGCTCCACTGACATATCACCAGGACTTTTAGAAACATTCAAAGCAATAAACGTAAATTGGAATTGATGATGTGCAATCATGTAGCAGGACATCAATTGTTTACATCATAGAGAACTGAAGATGTCCCTGGCATTGCTAAGTTTGAGCCTTCACTTGATGCAAATTTTTCCTCTGAAATGATTGCACATGGCTTGTTTCTATCAATTATTTTGCCTCTCGGTGGGAAATGAGATCTTTGTGTTCTGAAGGATGTTTGATTTAGCTTAGAATAAACTACAGGACAGAATGCATCCATGGGGCTTGGCAGTCTTCTGTTGACAGTTCAAAGAGGGGTTGACAGTTCGTATTCCAGGACTTAAATTTTGTAATCTTTAGACCACACTGTTTTTACTATTTATTTTTTATTTTTTTTATTTTTTTATTTAATTTTTTGGATGCGAGAATGCAGTTAACAAATAGCCACAACATTTGGCCAGTAGGACAATACAAAATTGAAAGCATACAGTTTGTTATTATAGTATGAGAACCAGGTATCAGTGCTGGGTCAAAAGATGGACATTAAGAAACAGGAAAAAAAAAAGATGGATGTCGGTTGGTCTAACAACTAGCAGATGATGGAATGAGGAGAGGCTTTAGCTACTAAAGCATAAAATATATTTTAATTTTAATTGGAGAGTAGGATATCAATTGGAGGGTCATTGGTTAACAGTTTGGTTTTAAACCATTGTGTATATTGAAAACATTGTACTATTGATTTTTGGGTATCTGTAGGCAAGGTTTGAATGAAAGATTCCCAGATATCAAAATTTTTGGACCCGTGACTTCTTATGCAAGGAGCCTCCACCCATTCCATGTGAAAAACATAACACAGTTTGTCTATAAACAAAGGGGGGTTCTAGGTAGGTCCACTGGGTAGGTCCACTTTTGTAAAATGTTTTTTCCTGCTACAAGGGATATAACAGTTAGGAGTTGTTTACATCCTCTTGAGATTTTAACACCTGGTATGTTGATTAGGCCAAAGAGTGCCTATTCAGGGGTTAAAGGTAAGTAGTTTACTAAGTGTCTGGTAGCATAATGCACAACTGTGTTCCAGAATCGTTTGATCTTGCGACATGCCCAGAAGGCATGGAACAAGTCTAATTGTCCACATTTCAGGCAGCAGAAAGAGGAGCTTAGGTCCATAAGCTATGAGCGATGTGGAGATATATAAGAGTGATGGAAAAACCAAAGCATCATCTTGCGATACAATGTAGCTTTAATTATTGCCCAAGAAATACATAATGATTTGTCAACCTGAAGTTGGGGGAAAGTCTTGGTCCATTTGGTGAGACCAGCTGTAGTGGAGGTATAGTCCAGCGGTTGCTGGAAATAATTGTATAAGGTGGCGTTTTTTACTAGGGTTTGGATAGCCTCAAAGTGTGTCCAATTAATTTGTCCAGTCCTTATGAGAAAACTTATTAATAGCAGAGACAATGTAGGATTTCACTTTTAGGAAAAGGAATGGGTTGGTAGACAAGTATGGAAACTTCTATAGGGCTGTATTGGAGGGGAGAAGTTACTTACTGTTAACATCAACTAAGGATTTTATAAAATGAAGACCTGTATGGTGCCTCTGTTTAAGGGTGCGAAGTCCAGAGGACTCCAGGAGATCTGAGTTGTTCCATAAGGGGAGGAAAAGAGATGCATGGCTATTAAGCATGCAGCATGTGCGTATTTTGTGCCATGCCAACCACGTAAAGAATAGAAGGGGATTTGCTGACACCTTGGTGGTAAGGAGCTCTTTATGTATATGAAGAACATATAATAGGTTATTTCTTAGGATCATGTTTTGGTCAAGTTCAGTGTCTGTGTACATCGAGGTGCCATGAATCCAATCCCTTATGTATCTAGTTAGAGATGCTACGTTATACAGTTCTAGGTCTGGAAAATTGAGCGCTCCATTGCTGAGGGGTTGATGTAAGGTACGTAGACCTATTGTTGTGCCCCTGCTGACCCAGGAGTGTTTAATATTTTATACTTTAAATACTGATATATTAATAATGTAAAAGTCAATATGCAGGATAAATCAACAATATCTAGTTAATTAAAGAGTCTCTGCTGTGAAACTGTCTTTAGTAAGTTTCTCCACATTTACATAAAGATCTAGCTGTCCAGAATAAAGTGCCAGTGATAGGAGTTGTCATAAATTATAACACTTCCACCACTTCCTGATACCTCGGTTAGGTGAGGGTGTCACGCCTACCCCTAGGGTTGGTAGTCAGGGACTATAGCTGGCCCTGTGTTTTGCACTTATTGCAGCCCCCATTCCCATAAGGCAAGCAGGCCTACTGGTACTTGGTTACCCCCTGGTCTTATACACAATGCTATAGTGCCTAGCTACCAAGCACAGCAAACGGGTACTTGCGGTTGGCAGACAGGCAGAGTGGTCTAATGGCAGTCTGGGTTCAGGGCAGGCAGGCACCATTCAGAGATTGGTCAGGGTCAAATCCGTGGACAAAAGGCAGGCTGAGTTCAGAGAGTAATCCAAAGTCCAATTGAAGGTCGATAACAAGGAAATTCAACCTAGCTGACTGGGTGGGGATCAGGTGAAGGTAAAGGGAGCTTGAAGCATGCACTGCAAACACTATCACAAGCATGACACTAAGGGCTTGGCAGGCTTGAAACAGAATACATTTTGGCCTAAATTTATGACAAAATTTATTTTTTAAACTTTTTTACTGGACGTGTTTAATAGCAAAAAGTCAAGAATATAGTTTTTTTTTCTCAAAATTGTCGTTTCTTTTTATCATAGCGCAAAAAATAAAAAATGCACAGGCAATCAAATACCACCAAAAGAAAGCTAAATTTTTAGGAAAAAAGAACGTAAATTTCATTTGGGTGTCACGTTGCATGACCACAAAATTGTCAGTTAAAGTAACGCAGCGCCGTAACACAAAAATGGCCTGGTCAGGAAGGGGGATAAATCCTCAGAAGGCAAGTGGTTAATATCATACAACGATACTTATTAGAGAGGCTGCATTTAGCTTTTGATAAGTAGGGTGATGCTCCTCTTCAAGCAGTTGCAACATTTTTTTCTAAATATGATTTAAACCATGGGAATAGCGGAGAGGGCTTTAGTAAGTAGTCCTCCAAATAAAATTTCTTGTTGTTGGTGTTATTTTCCTAGCAGTCTTTACTCTGCCACTTTACTTGCACCCTATCTGCCTTATAAATAACCATCCCATGGACATTTAGCATGTAATATGATGATGTCAGTAATGCAAGTGCTAGAAACTCAATCCATGATATTGAGGAAGATTCAATCAAAGAAAATAAAATTAAGGGGTTTAATTTTTCATTAAATTCCAAGAATTCTGATTGGTAATTGTAAATTCAATTTTGTGCTGATTTTCTTTTCTCTAATTTTTTTTTTTTAGTCATCCTTACTACGTAAATCCCTCTTGCTCTCCATCTTCCATTGTATTTTATTAGCTATTTTAGAAAGTATATGTAAACTCAATCAATAAAATCTGCAGCTTTCATTAAAGTAATACCTGGTGATCCTGCCATGAAGGTCCTTATTTGGGTATTTCTTGTTATAGGGCATCAACATTCTCTCCGTTTCCCAATTGTGTTCTCTTTGCCATTCTATTACATGGGCTTTTGGTTAGAGACTACAACTGGCTATTTTCAACATAAATTAGGCAAGCTTGGTCCACTACTGTCACTTTTAGGAACCCCACCCTGAAAAAAAGCCCTGCAGCCAACTTTAGAGTACATGTAGACAGGAAGGGGTTGCAAAGAACCCACATTAGATCATCAGCACTGAGTTGCATGAAAGGATGAAAAATATTTTTATTACAAAAACTGGCAATTGTTCGGGATACGGACAGCTTTCAAAAACTAAATGTTAACCAGTTGGGGTTTACATCTGTGATATTCACTGGAAACAAAACAAAAAAGAGGAGCACAGTTAGGAGTAACATCAGAAGGACAAGTAAATTGGAACCAATGTATGCTGCTTACCTTGATGAGTGTCTGAGAAACCACTAGCTCAACATATTTTGAAGAGTAAAGAGGGAGCAATGTAAGCTTTGAAACATGTTGATGTTAATAAATTTGGGGCTTTCGTTTATCTATTACTTACTCTTCATCTTATGGACTCCCCAATATCAAGCAGCATTGATGTTGAGCATGATACACCCAACCTTGTTGTCAGGAAGATGCTCGCCATAGTGCACAGCGGTGCAGGCGCAGATGTGCGAGGGCCCGTTCTGCTGCACATAGTCGTGTGCATTTGCGTTCATGCACACACATGACAGCCCGTTGATAATCTTGGCGCCAATCAGACTATTTAAACCCAGCAGCACTATTAGCCTGTGCTGTCTGATCTGCAGCTCCCCCTCTTGTATTCCTGTGCCTGATCCTGTTCCTGTGACTGATTACCTGTGATTGACAAGTGGAAAGGATATGGTCCTGAAGAAAACTCCTGGGAGCCCGCACAGAATGTCCATGCAAAAGGACTCATTTGTGCCTTTTTCCACGCCCACCCGGAAAAAGGAGGCCAGCTGGGCATCCAGAGGCTGCCCGTAGGGATGGGGCAATGTCAGGAAGATGCTCGCCATAGTGCACAGCGGCGCAGGCACAGAAGTGCGAGGGCCCATCCTGCTGCACATAGTCATGTGCATTTGCGTTCACTCATGCGCACACGCACACACACGACAGCCCGTTGCTAATGTTGGCGCCAATCAGACTATTTAAACCCAGCAGCACTATTAGCCTGTGCTGTCTGATCTGCAGCTCCCCCTCCTGTATTCCTGTGCCTGATCCTGTTCCTGTGACTGATTACCTGTGATTGACTTCAGCTTGCCTCTTGGCCTCTGCCTTCTGATTCTGCCTGATCTGCTCCCACCAACACTGACCCTGGCTTGTGACCTGACCATTCTCCTGTTTGCTGTTTATGTCTGATCTGCTTATCTGTTACCAACCCGGCTTGTCTGACCCTGCATACAGTCTGCTACCAGCCTGCTTCACTGCCTGCCTACTCTGCTGCCAGCCTGCTCTACCGCCAGCCGATCCAGCTCCAAGCAAGGTGCCAGCAATCCCTGCACAGACTACAGGACCGAACAGGCACTCATACCCCGCCGTGCTCTTGTGGTTGCTGTTCCACCTCCAGTGACCCTTGAACCGGAGCTGTACGAGAATCCTTCCTCCTGCCATCAGGCTCACACGTAAGGTACGTGACACTTGTGTTTGAAGATCTCTTAGGAATTTGCTGTGGATTACTGTTATTTAGGCCTGTAAGTCGGAACACAAGTTGGTGTTTTGAAGGCCACTTGCCAAGGTGGGCTGCATATATTGATTCCAATTTACCTGTCCATCTGTTGTTACTCTTTGCTTTTGTTCTGTTTTCTAGTAAATATTTCTTTGTGAAGATTTGTGGTCAGCTTGAGGGGGAAACTACATATATGATACTTGAATTGGATTGCCAAGCTTCCCCATATTAATTTGGGGTATTTTATTTTGGATTGGTAATATTCACAAGGACTCACTAATTTTTTAATTGCCTGAAATTATTCTATAATTCAAGGGCCAGTGAACCACTGACTAAGTACAAGGTTTGCTCCTGTTCACTATTGCCAGCTTTATGATAATATCATAGAGGAAATAGCCAACACACTAGAGGTTACAGATCTCAGCTCTTTACTGGGATCTTATAGTAACAACATAGCTGGTACAACAAGAAAAAATAAAAATTACAAACTTTTCAGAGACACTCTGGTCTCCTTTCTCAAGGGGATAGAACACAGTGTTTATGAAATGTTAGTGTTTTTATTTTTTTCTCGTTGCACAAGCTTTGTTGTTACTATACCATCCAAGTATAAGATAAGATCTGAGATCTGTAATCTCTGGTGTGCTGGCCATTTCTGCTACATTGAATTCTTAGGATATCTCCATAGGCTGTGTACAATCCTCAAAAAGTGAAAGATGAAGGTGCAGGGTGGATTTTTATTCAGATTTCTGTTGATTTTCTGCAGTGTTACAAGTATAACTTCCCTGTCTTGGCAAGTATGAATTTCTCTCTAGCCCTAGACATGTGTATATTTCAATATTTTTATTAAGTAATATACAAGAACATAGAAACATAACCCACCTACATGGTGAGTTGAGGCGAATAAACAGGTTCATGAATATATAGGAACATAAGTATCAATCAATAATGTTGTAGACAAGAAAATACAACTCCCATATGGTAGCAAATATTCCATTGGTCAGTAAACATTGGCAGTTTCATATTGCCATTTAACAAAATAAGGAGACCAAAAAAAAAAAATTAAATAACAAGAGTCAAATAAAAAAAAAGATCAAGAATATAACAGAAGGAAAAAAAGAGAGAAAAAGAAAGGGGGGAAGAGGAAAGAAAGAGGAAAAAAGAGAAGAGAGGGTCAGCCGCAGTTCCATTAAATGATAGAGATATACCTAATTCATGGCTCCCATGTAACCTCAAATTTAGAAGTATTATTGTTAACAATACTCGTAAATTTATCATTTATCATAATCCAATTAAGTTTTTGTTTGACCCAATCTAGCGGAATAGATGACTGTTTCCAACACCTAGCTATAGTAATTTGTGCTGCTAACAAAATATAAATAATTAATTTAACCGATTTCTTGGGAATATCAGTGGGCAACAGATGAAATAGGGCTACTTCCGGTGTTCTTTGAATATTGATTCCCGTTACCGAATAAACAAAATTAAACATTTGGATCCAAAATCTATGAACCACCGGACATTTCCACCATATATGGAGCATAGTGCCCTCCTGTCCACAGTGTCGAAAGCCATTGGGTGACACGGATGGGTACATTTTGGCAAGACGTGTTGGAACTAGATACCAGCAAAGAAGTGTTTTATAATTGGATTCGATAAGAGTAGTATTAATCAAAATTTTAGATAGGGTATTGGCCGTAGTCCGCCAAGTGTCTAAGTCTAGAAAACTGTTCAAATCCCTTTCCCTTTGAATCATATAGGATAGCTTGGTAAGTGGATCAACAAGGGACGCATAGATAGTGGATAATCGACCTTTCATTCTCCCAGTAGCCCCACAGGAAATCTCTAGAGGGGGGAGTGTGCAAGGTTCTACAAGTAATTTGAGTTTACTAGTAATAAAAGATATAAGCTGATGGTAACGGAACAGTTCACAGGAGGGCATCTGAAAAGTTGTCAAAAAGTATTGGAGAGAACGAGGACGAAGTCCATCTAGGTAATCCCTAATACGCAAAAAAATGTATTTATCCACCATTGAAATGCAGATGGCGATAGGCCAGGAATAAACTTAGGGTTACAAAAAACAGGAGCTAATGGGGTATGTGGAGAGCAGAGAGGTTTGCGAGCCTGCCATCCATCCCAGACCGTTAAGGAATAGGATAAGGTAGGACAAAGGATAAGAGGACTCAACCGACTAGGAAGCCACATGAGAGCGCCAATAGCATAAGGATGACAAGATAAGGCCTCAATGCCAACCCAGTGTGGCACATAACCCCTAGCAGTAGTACAAGAGAGCTGTGACATCTGAGCCGCCTGAAAGTAAATTTGGAGATTAGGAAGTCCCAAACCGCCATGCTTTTTTAGAGAAAATCAAGTTGACTTGTTAACCCGAGGACGTTTTCCTTTCCATATAAATCTAGAGACTGCTGCTTGTAAAAGCAAAAGTTCCCGTTTGGGTACCATGATCGGTAAAGTCCTAAAGTAGTATAATAGTCTCGATAAAAAGGACATCTTGATAGAATGAATTCTACCAAACCAGGATAAAGGAAGGTCCTTCCAGTCATGTAAGTCGGTTTTAAGTCGTTTGAAGAGCGGGGGATAATTGGTCTTATATAGTTATGAGATAGAGCTCGTGAGGTGAATTCCCAAATAAGAGAGAGAACAGGAGGCCAACTGAAAGTCAAAGATGTCCCGTAGAACATCATCAGCAAATAAGGCACATTTATGATCTTGTTGGCCACAGTGGATGCCAGAAATAGTGGGATCAGAACAGATAGCTATAGCAAGTCCTTCCATTGCCAAAGCAAAAAGTAAGGGGGAAAGGGGGCAGCCCTGTCTAGTACCTAGCTCAATAGACAGAGCAGCTGATTTGTATACGCGAATGGAAATCTGAGCTGAAGGATTAGAATAAAGAGCCCGTATTAAAGTCAGAAAAGAAGGGCCAAACCCCAACCTACCCAATATCTGAAATAAATAGTTCCAAGATAAACAGTCAAATGCTTTATGAAGATCTAATGATAACAGTAGGACTTACCTTGGTAAGGATTTATCCCAATTGCATTGTACAGCTGATAACAAAGCCAAAGTTGACAAATTTGGTCCGATGTTTGTTGACCGCTGATGAATCCGGATTGATCATCATGAATATAAAGAGCCAGAAATGTATGGAGGCGTAAAGCCAAGATTTTAGTAAGGATCTTGAGATCACAATTAATTAAAAAGATAATTAGAAACTAAGGTAGCATCTTTGTGTCCCATAAATAATTAAAATAATGGGCCATATGTAGAATCAGGAGGTCAGGGAAGACCTTATAATAATTATGAGAAAGGCCATCTGGTCCTGGTGATTTATGAGGGGCAAGAGTTTTCAAGGCATTCCGAATCTCCACGCAAGAAACAGGCTGTTCCATTGACTCCCTGTGGGCCTCCTGAAGAGAAGGAAAAGCAACAGAGCTCAGAAAGTTGTCAGAAGATGAAGAAACATCTCCCTGAGGCGAATGGTATAGATCAGTATAAAAAGAATGAAACTTTTGGAGAATCTTACTGGGAGTAAGTAGAGTACCGTTATTTAGTCTGAGTTTAGGGAGAGCCATTTGGGAATGTTTAGGAGACAATTTACGTGCTAATAAAGTACCTGGCCTATCTCTCCAAGTGAAGAATTTATGGTTGGACCATCGTAACTGTTTGTCAGCGGTAGTAGTGAGGCATAGGTTAAATTCCAATCGGGCTTGGTCAAGTTTAACCAATAAATCTGGATCGGGATTTTGTTTGTGTCGAGTAACCAGGTCAGTAAATACTTGAGTTTTAGTGAGAATTAAATTGTTACAAGCTTTTTTAAGCCTTGAGGAAAGTTGAATAATAAACCCCCTAACCGAAACATTATGGGCTGCCCAATTAAAAGCCAGATTAGTATCATCTGCTTTGTTGATTTCACAGTACATTTGTAGATGTGAAGAAATATCCTGACAATATGAAGCATTGCCCAAAATAGATTAATTAAGGCGCCAATGAGGAATGGTCTGTCAAGGTCCTACCTTTCCTTAGGGCTGTGCTGCTCCATGTGCTGGCATCCATCTTAGGTGTCTGCAAAGCATTGTGGGATCCTTTATGCTTTCAGTCCTCTGCGGCTCCTCCCCCAGGAGGTGGCGGCTTAGCACATATAAGTCTGCTGTTTGTAGCTGTCCATTGCATTTGTGTCCTGTCTCTTGCACAGCAACAAGCTCCTGTTTAGCTACTCTTTGCTTTCCTGGATACAGACTCGGCTTTGGCTAAGACTCCTCCAGGCTTCTGACCCCGGCTCTGGTGACCATTCTTCCTGGCTCCTGATCCTGGCTCAGGTGACGATTCTTCCTGGCTCCTGACCCTGGCGACCATTCTTCCTGGCTCCTGATCCCAGCTCTGTTGACGATTCTTCCTGGCTCCTGATCCCGGCTCTGGTGACGATTCTTCCTGGCTCCTGATCCCGGCTCTGGCGACGATTCTTCCTGGCTCTTGATTCCAGCTTTGGCTACGATTTCCGCTGTTGGACTTGCATAGACTCTTGTCTTATTTTTATATTAATAAACCTACCTTTAATTGCACTTCCTTGTGTGTCTGGCTCCTCGCTCCCTGACATGGTCCTAACATGGGTCCAGGACAAAAGTGTTAGAAAAATTGGATCGTGATCGGACCAGGGTGTGGAAAGCATTTTAGCTGCAAGCAGTCTGGGAAGTGAGTGTGTATGAAGGAATATATGATTAATACGAGAGTAGCAATTATGAGCCCTAGAGTAATGGGAATAATCTCGAGATGTTGGGTTAGCTTCTCTCCAGGCATCAACAAAGTCGTAATGATATAGTAGATGGGCAAACTTACGACTCTGTCTAGAAGGGGGCTGAAGCGTGGTGGTTCGGGAGCGATCCAAAATCTGATCCAATGTTAAATTAGAATCACCAGCCAAGATAACATCACCCTCAAATTCCGAGGCCAGTGAACTCAATAAAGTATGAAAAAATTCCACCTGATTGGTATTGGAGTGTAGTAAATGAAAAAAGTGAGTAGGTGTCCACCCATGTGGCCATTCACCAGAAGATAGCGCCCTTCCCAATCCCGTATAATTTTAGATTCAGTAAACGACAAACGGTGGGTCAAGCAAAGGGCAACCCATTGCTTCTTCTCTGTAGCATTAGCAAAATAGCAAAAGGGATAGTCTTTGTGAATGTATCGTGGGGTAAAAGAAGGGGGAAAATGTGTCTCCTGTAGGGCTACAATATCCGCCTCAAAAGAGCGGTACGAATTAAAGGCCTTAATACGCTTGGAGGGAGAATTAAACCCCTGAACGCTGTGAGATAATAAGCGGGTGACCCCGCTGTTAAACCGTTGAGAAGACATAGTGAACAACTGATGCTCCATATACGATGGGAACCATTCACTCTCGGAGCACAGGAATGGTCCAGAGAAACCAGGAACACGGACGGCTGACCTTCAGATAAGAAGAAGAAAAAAGCAAAAAGGGCCAAAAAAAAGAAGTAAAAAGAGACACTCGGAATGTAAAAATCTTTGTTTCAAGTAATCAGTGGTATTATACATAATAATATAATCGAATCAAACAATATACCAAAAATATCAGGATTAAAGCCTTCTAGAGGAATGGATCTACCCAGAGAAACAACTCAGGGGAGAGTCTTCCAAATCGAGGAGGGCCCATAGACACTCCCCGGCACCAAAAAAAACAATAACCCATTACGAACATATTGCAATATTAAAGTAACCGAGCTCATAATACTATTAGTCAGCAGATGGCCCTATTACAAGCTCATAGATAACACGAGGAGGAGAAAAGAAAATCCCCCCACTAAAAGGTATTACCGCATCGACAACACCCCCCCCCTCAAAATATCTGAACAATGGTGACTAATGTTCCCAAGGAACCACTGAGAAGCCACCACATATCAATAAATCACCTTACAAAAACTACAAAATGAAACGTAAACCTCAAGAAGTTTTTTTTGGTGATTTTGTCTTCCTGGAATTCGGAGCAGTCCACAATGGGGAGAGCAACGGAGGCCAAGAAGCAGATCTTGCTGGGGAATGAGATGAGGGGCTACGGGAAATAATGCCCAGTTGATTCAGAAGTCCTTCACCTTCCTTAAAAGTAGAGAACCCGTAAGGCTTTCCATTAAAGTTGAACTGTACGGGAAAGGAGTAGGCCCACCGATAACGGATATCCCTCTGCACCAAGTGAGAAAGTAATGGCTTTAGAGACCGCCGCTTCTGGATAGTGGTCAGAGAGACATCTGCAAATATTTGTATTTTGTGTTCCGCAAGTTCCAGCTTTGGGGTTTCCCTGCTGTACTACATGACTGCTTCTTTGACCTGGAAAAAATGTGGCTTAATAATGATATCTCTGGGCGGCCCTCCCTGTCTGGGGGGGATCAATGCTCTATGTATACGATATATACGATACAATTTTTGTATGAAGATCATCAATATCAGGCACTATGGATCGCATGAGGGATTGGGCACAGCTTGTGAGCTCTTGTGACTCAGGGAGCCCTCGATATGGAAATTGTAGTGCCTAGCCCAATTTTCCAGATCATCAATTTTAGAATAAGCTTCCTCCAGCCGGTCTTGTAGGTCAGTAATCATATTAGAATGTTGGGATACACTGTGGACCGTCGCATCAACTTTAGATTCGATACTGTCCAGGCATTGGCCCAATTCCTGAAAATCTTCCTTAAGATCAGCCGCCAATTTAGTTGTAGCTTTATCTAATTCGCGTTGTAGTAAATCAGCGAAATGAGCGATCAAGGTAGCGTCTCTTGAGTATTGTGGCGGATCCGGAAGGAGTGCTGGCGAGTGATTAGGGCTATCAGAGTCAGGTTCCAGTTCGCTGCTCTGACTGAAGAAGATGGCTAATATCTCATTATCCAATAGGGAGGAAGCAGGGGAATCGTGGCCTAGTGAGCAGGCCGAAGCCTGGGACTCTGGTGATGCAGGGCTGGAAGGTGACTGGGGGGGCCATGGAGGGTCACTCATCCCAGTAGATGAGGTCTCTGCTGTCCGGTCCCGGCCCATGGAGGAGATAGGGCCCATTTTTGCCCTCTGAGGGAGAGGTGCTGGCTGTGCAGAGGCAGAGCAGGCAGCAGGGGCCGTGGGTGCCGAGCCGGGCGCCATTGTAGATCCCCTGCTCACTGCAGGGATCGGGTGCTGGGAGCCACAGCGGCTCCTTCCTGCAGTCCGTCCCGGCATCACTGGTGCCCCGGGGGTCCGGTCTAGGACCAGAGCAAGTCCCGAGTTCAGAGGGGGGCTCGGTGCCCTTGTGTGGGCTGATTTAGTGTCGGGGGTGTGTGGAGCTAAGACCAGGACATGGACGCCCTAGCATGCGCACTACCCCAAACATGTTTAATGCTTATACAAATAACCCTTGTTGGAGTATGTTGTGAAAGGATGTGTTCTGATGATGGGGTAAAGACAGCTAGAAGAAAACCTCAACTTATCTTGCTGGCAGGGATGTTCTCCAGCTATAGGCAAGCAGCTAAATACTTGCTGGTAAATACACAATATGTACCACTCACATGCCGTACATATTGCACATGTGATCTGTTTTAATGAATGTGATCTGTTTTCATGTTTTGCCAGACAACATAACCAGGCCCTAGACCTCCCTGTAGAAAGCAACCGTTTTCACTTTACGCAGTTGTGTTCCTACATGAGGTACACTTGTAAAATATCTAACATCTTGACCAGATAGATCCAGAAAAAAACTTGGCACACCACACTTATTCTTGCTGTATGTTCAATACACTTTAGTAAGTCAGGCACACTGTTAGGCAGGCCATAGATGATTCCCTGGTTCCATTGGGAAGGAGGGTGCTGTCCCTGCTGGGAGAACACAGTAATTATTGCTGATGGCTAAAGCTGTAGGCAGTAATCGCATGTAAAAATCTGACATTCTCATTGTCAGCCTGTACATCAGCCTGCCCATACATGGTTTGAATCACGGCCGGTCCCATCTATGGCCAGCCTTAGAGATTAGAGTGCATGACTGCTCTTCAGTACCTATTTAATGTAAGGTCTCCATTTTAATTATATGTTGCCAGTAAACAATAGCACTTCCAGAAGAGTTATTACGTTTTTTATCCTGCCCACAGAATTATTTTTTTTGGCCTTCAAAAGCTTAGAGGACAACAAATAAATTATGGAAAGTCACAACTGGCTGTGTTGCTAAAATGATCCTTTCAATAAGGAAATTTGAGGTCTGACTGGAAAACAGCCAAAAAAAACTGTTGAAATCAGTAGGAATCTATTACTCTTTCTGCACGTTTTTCAGAGACCGTACAGAAATTTGACATACATTAAATGAAATATCCTGCATGAAAGATCCTTCGTGTGTTCCCACTTCCCAATAAGTCGATCTTGCCCCAGATTGTTCAGATCATTCTAAATGAGTGATTAATTACCTAGACCAGTGTAATTTATTGAGGTTATGAACCACACAGAAGTTTTTGCTTTGCAATTCATTTGCAGGTTTGCATGATCAAACACAATGGTTGTTTAACAGAGTGACTGACTATAAATCAATGGACTCATGCAGGATGGCGAAAGTTCAAGTCACAATCCATCAGGAAATTGGTACCATAATAGTAAGTATTAATTATTCAATCAATTTAACTGTTCACCTGAGAAAAAAACTACATGGTCCTATTTCGTAAAGAGTTTTATTTCCTAAAAGTTGACAGCATCTTTGCTGTGCCCATTGCGAAACTGTGACAATTATATCCCTGTAATACCAGCTATGTTTTTTTTATTCACTCACTCTCTCTCTGCCAAAGGCAGGTTCTGTGTGAGGCAGAGGCATAAACTTGCTTACTGAATAGTGTCCAGTTCATGGAACCAGGATGTATTTTTCAGAATAAACATGTTTTTTTTTTGTTTTTTTTATGTTCTTATGAAAAGTCTCACTGCTAAATTAGCAAGGAAGAGAATAGAACTGTCTAGTGTCTAGTGTCCAGCCATGCGGGAAACGCCATTTTAAGATTTGAAATACTGCTGCCATTTCTCCCAATCAGCTCTGGACATCCTAGTTGTTGCCTAGTAACCACTGCTGTCATAATTCAATAAAGCAAATGCTATGAAGTGGATAGCAGAAGGAAGGCTAACATAAGGTTAATCACTAAAGGATATCAACTTGCATGAAACAACACTGTGATCATAAATACCTGAGCATGCATATACCACCTCTGGGTTGGCTGTGGTGGCTCTAGTCTTGGTTCAATTGTAGTTGTGACTCTAGGAATACTGTGGTGGTTACTTTGGGTACTGTGGTGCTGTATGATTACTAGACCCTGTCTGGGTTGTGGCTCTAGAATTTCTGAGACAGCTCTACATTTCACAAACCCAGTTGTGGCTGCAGCTGTAGGATTACTATGGAAGATCCATAATTACTAGGCCCAGTTGTGGATTTATCAGGGTCCTTGGAAAGGTTTGAAGGTAACCATACACTGCATCCAGAAAGTATTCACAGCGCTTAACTTTTGCCACATTTTGTTATGTTACAGCCTTTTTCCAAAATGGATTAAATTCATTTTTTTCCTCAACATTCTACAAACAATACCCCATAATGACAATGCGAAATTAGTTTGTTTTTAAATCTTTGCAATTTATTAAAAAGAAAAAAAGAAGAAAATAAACACATGTACATAAGTATTCACAGTCTTTGCCATAACACTCAAAATGGAGCTCTGGTGCATCCTGTTCCCACTGATCATCCTTGACATGTTTCCATAACTTGATTGGAGTCCACCTGTGGGAAATTCAGTTTATTGGACATGATTAGGAAAGGCATAATCTTGTCTATATAAGGTCCCACAGTTAACAGAGCATGGCAGAGCACAAACCAAGCCATGAAGTCCAAGGAATTGTCTGTAGACCTCCGAGACAGGATTGTATCAAGGCACAGATCTGGGGAAGGGTACAGAAACATTTCTGCAGCATTGAAGGTCCCAGTGAGCACAGTGGACTCCATCATCCATAAATAGAAGAAGTTTGGAACCACCAGGAATCTTCCTAGAGCGGGCCACTCAGCCAAAATGAGCAGTTGAGGGAGAAGGGCTTTAGCCAGGGAGCTAACCAAGCATGGTCACTCTGAAAGAGCTCCAACATTTCTCTGTGGAGAGAGGAGAACCTTCCAGAAGAACAACCATCTCTGCAGCACTCCGCCAATCAGGCCTGTATGATAGAGTGGCCAGACGGAAGCCAATGCTCACTAAAAGGCAAATGGCAGCCCGCCTGGAGTTTGCCAAAAGGCACCTGAGGGACTCTCAGACCATGAGAAACAAAACTCTCTGGTCTGATGAAACAAAGATTGAACTCTTTGGCCTGAATGCCAAGTATCATATCTGGAGGAAACCAGGCACCGCTCACCACCTGGCCAATACCATCCCTTCAGTGAAGCATGGAGGTGGCAGCATCATGCTGTGTGGATGTTTTTCAGGGGCAAGAACTGGGAGACTTGTCAGGATCGAAAGAACACATTCACACAGATTCACAAATTTTATCATTTTCCTTCCACTTCACAATTGTGTGCCACTTGGTCTATCACATAAAATCCCAATACAATACATTTAGGTTTTTGGTTGTAACATGACAAAATGTGGAAAATTGCAAGGGGTATGAATACTTTTTCAAGGAACTGTATGTAGAAGTACTTGTACTCCCAAGTCAACAAATAAATAACTCCTTTATTGAAGGAAAGAAAAAGTCAGAGTTCAAAATCTCTTCCATATTGGGTCATTTTTTTATTAGTACAGGCTTGCATAGAACAGAGAATAAGTTGTCTACTGCAGCCCTGTCAGGGCTCCCGGGTGTGACCAGAGGTATGTGACTGACGCAGGGAAACGCAGACTTCAGATATGTTATAAACAATATAATTTATTAACACTAACAATACAAACATAAACGCAGTGCAATACTAAAACATAACACAGTGCAAACAAACCAAACCAACCACCCACAGATAACAGTACATACAACGCAAGCGTCGTCAGGCAGGCCGGGTCAATATCAATCGGGCAGGTAGGTACAGGGGGAGCAAGCGGAGAATGGTCGGGGTCACAGGCCAGGTTCAGCAGGTAGCGGGCAGCGTGGTACAGAGGGTCAGGCAGAGAGATGGTCAGGGTCACAAGCCAGGGATCAGAACAGGAGAAGTCAGCAGAGGTCAGAATCAAGCAGGGTCAGCAACGAGACAGGAACAGGAACAGGAACAGGAACGCAGGTTTACAAGATACAGGGCCCAGGAAAAACACACACCAAGGCAGAGTCTGCAGGTCTGGCCATCCCTTAAATACACCAGTATAATTAGTTCCAGGTGTTTGACTGGCTGCAAGGTTGAGTCTCTGATTGCTGGGAGCACCCGCTGGCCAGCCCTGGTACTGCAGCTCATAAGGCAGGTGAGTCCCACTATTGCTGGCCAGTCCATTCCTGACAAGCCCTCTGTACCTGGATGTGGTGAGAACATATGTACAGTGTCTTCTACCTTTATTTTTGATGATATGAATATTTCTGGTAATGCAACATTATCCTCTACTTAAATTGTCTGGAAATTTTAAAAAGGTACCAACTGGCACATAATGTTTTTTTTAATTCAATGGGAATCTCAATTTCAGGTTTCAAGTGTGCAGCTGAGGAGGGGGAGTGTTACTTGTTGCTTAAATAAGCTGGGTGAAGGTGAAAAGGTTACGAAAACTGTCAATAACGTTTGTTTTAAACTTTTATTATCTTTTAAAAGGATTGTGTTCTGATTTTGTATGTATTTTCTTTATTTATTATGGTAAAAACAAACACATCCTATAGTCATTTATAAATTAAATATTTAGAGATAATATTTAGAAAAATCAATTTTTGCCAGCAGGTGGAGCTTAGGGCTCCTTCCCACATGTTTTCCTCGATTTGTCTCGATTGCTCCTTTGTTGAAAAAAGCCTTTTGTTTACAGAGTTTAATAGCTCAAACTGAAATTTAGACTAGCGAATGAGCTAAAAGAGTGACTCATTTCATGACTTTGCGTAACAAGAAAGAAAGAGCCTCCAGGTAGGAAGCTATTGTTATACTGACAAGACAGGGAGAGCCTCCAGGTAGGAAGCTATTGTTATACTGACAAGACAGGGAGAGCCTCCAGGTAGGAGGCTATTGTTATACTGACAAGACAGGGAGAGCCTCCAGGTAGGGGGCTACTATTTTGGTGTCTCTTTAGGTGTGCTCTGAGAAGCCTTTTTCCTATGTGAAATGTTTACAGTATTTGTAAAGTAAAGCTTGTAAACATACAGTAAAACAATGTTTAGTAGAAATAAAAATACCTTCTAAAAAAAAATAATCTTAGTCAAATCCCACGTTACCTGACGTTTCATGGTACCCCTTCTGATGCGTTGCAGTGATCATCCCCTGCAGTCTAGGAACCCCATTAATGGACTCTTCTAATCCATCTAGATCACTAGGAAGCAATGTGGGCACTGGAAAATCAATCCTCTCACACTATAGACCAGAATATTGTAGTGTACTGTAAGCCAGAACATGGCTGTGTATTCATGGAAGAAATCCAGGCTTTTAGGCAGATTTTCTAAAATAAAACCTTTAGGGTTGGTTGGGTGGGATTGGTTTTTATTGTTTGATTAGACTGGAGATCAATAAAAAAATAATAATAAATTGATTCAAACCAATATAGTTTCCCTTTAAACTGATGTCTTCATGTGTTTATCCAATTTTCCTTTAATGTTTTGATTTGCTTTGCACATTTTCTTGTAAAACAATATTATTTTAATTGAGTCTATGAAGATGATGCATATTGAATGTGTTAAGATATGTAATTACACAGAAGCAGAGACCTGCTAAAATCCAATTTGATACAGTATCATTTAGCATTCTATTCTTAGGTCGTAATAAAATCTAGCTCATGTTAAACACTAGTCAGCTTAATGAGAAGTTAATGGGAAAAAGGGGAATTTGAATATGTGCTAAATGCATTAAATTAGCATCAGCCTATGCAACACTGCAATCATGAGCACTCATACGCACCATTGCACATGTGGATGGGCTCCTTCCCTCTGACCTCTTATTACTATAAGCTGTCATTTGTTCATTTTCATATTAATTGCGTGGCCTAGCACAGATAATGCCTGTACTGGATGAGCACAAGAATGAATCTTTAATTTGGGATATTTATTCAGTTTGCATAACCACCCTCATTTTGGGCCACAAAAAAGCAGTCTTCATATTTTATCATTAGACAGCTATTTCGCTGTGAAATATCTTTATTTATTTAAAGCAGAACTTGTACTTTGCCTTGACGAGCAGCATAAAGCCAAACAGTACAATTTTACTTCAAAGCCTAACTCCAGACAGTAATAAAATTATGGTCCTGTGGTCTTCCTTCCTTTGGTTCCTTAAGGAACGACTGGTTCCATTAGGCTGCCCTTCCTGCTGGTCTCTGATTGGTCTTGTCACTGTCCTTCTAACCTACATCATTGCCTGCAGTGCAGAACAAGTGGTGAGCGATGGTTCGTGATTATGCAAATGTGTCTGTCCACATTCTAGAGCTGGAGAGAAGAGGAACAGACAGCCATCTGTAGCAGAACCACAGGTTATGGTATATAATACTTTGTCTTATCTCACTCCTTAGAATCAGCCTAGGGGGTGTATTTAATTTCTTTGTTGCTGCACAGAGCTTCAAGTGTAGCCCAGAACCAAAAAAATAATGTATGGTACCTTGCAGGTGTTTAGTCTGTTGCTTTGTCTCTGTATTATCTTTATTGTACTTAGTGATCCTACCAGTAAGTGCCTTCTGTAGAGCTCACCTCAGAATGCTGAATATGTCCCAGGTCTTCCTAGCTAATACAGAGGCTGCCTGCCAAAAACATTGTTCCATGCACACCCAACAATACAGGCTCAGTCTGGGGGATGTCTTTTTAGAATGTTTTGCTGAATAACGAACAGAAGAGAGGTTCGGGGATCAGGATACTTGAAATGATATTACAAATAACAGAAGGACAGTTTCTCAGTAATTATCTCTATGCAGCCTTTCCTGGAGGTAACAGGGATGGTTGGTAAATCCAAGACTCTATAACAGCAGTTCAAGTCTTTTCAAGCATATTTTGGAACTTAGTTCCCTTCTAGCACTTGTAAACCCGAGAGTCCACAGCAAGGTCTTTCCTCACAATGTCCCAGTAGCTGTCTGCCCTCTGGCATCCACATGTAGTTCCTCAGATAGGGAGACAAAAGACCAGGAATCCAGGATGATGCCACTCAACAAATTATCCTTTAGCAATCTCTTCTAGGCCCTCAGCCTAGCAGCTGTTGAGGTCCAGACTGCAGTTTCCTGTCTCACTAGCTATTTCCCAGGGACAGGAGCCCCAGGAGAATTGTAACCCTCCCGTGGGAGGAAGAACACTCTGGAAAGGCCTCCCCAGCCACCTTCTGGATGCCCCCTTCCAGGGATTGGCTGAGGCATGATAATTATTTGTTACTGGATATCTGACTTTCTCTGCCATATAGTCTAGAAGCTTCTTCCAGAAGCAAGTGGGAGAAATTAAGCATCCAGCTAGGAAACTCTGGCCAGAAAAACACAATCAATTACTGCTCCATTAACTGCAGTGAAGCCAAAAACTAAATTTGGCCTAGCAGCCTAACTAGAAGAGGGTGCTACACTTCTCTTCAAATTCCTGTTCTAAGGTGACAATGCTATTTTAGAAAAAAAAAAGCACAAAGCAACATGGAAGGTGTGGTGCTTCCTGAGCTGCTCACATGATTGTAAGTAGATGTACACTGATGATAGGGTAGAGGTACATACATTGGAAACCTACAGAAGGAGCTGTAGAGCTGTGAACAGCTCCAGAAGCTTTAAAATGTACAGTTTTTAGAAAAAGGTCATGCAAACATTGATGATTCAGCTTGATAGACAATCTGATCAACTGCTTTTATGATTGAATGATGGATATAATCGTATTATGACTCCCACCAACTCTATTGTGTAAAACCCTTACTGGATTTACTCTTATGCATATTGTTCTAAAGAAGTCAATTGAAAATGTTTGCAGTACAATAAACATTCTTGATTTTTTAAATTTGATTTTGGTGTATGTGAATTGTGGGGGTGGAGGGAAATAGTCCAGTGTGGGTGGATCCAGTAGATTCACTACTAGGTTAGAGATATTATAGTTATTCATTAGGAGGAGGGAAAAGAGTAGAGTTCCAGTGTGGTGCATCTGGGGAAGAAAAAGAGGGAGGAAAGGGAGATGTTTATAAAAGAGAAGTGATGGGTACAGGAGCAATGGTAGATGGTCAGGGAGGTGGAGGCATCCTCTTGGAAGAGGTCTCTATGGCGCCCAGTCCATGTGAACCAGTTACCATTTCCCAATCTGAATTTAGCCATTAAGTCTCTCTGTATAGCAAAGATAATTGTGTTGGCTCCTCTACTTCTTTATTGCATTTTCTTCTTCACTTGACACAGGTTTGAATATTTAAGTTATCGCATACAAAAAAAAAAAAATAATTACATAGTTTGGGGCATTATGCGAATATGCTCTGAAGTTCACTCATTTCACTTTTGTGAAACTTCATAAGCGCTACCAACACTGTGAGCTAATTATCTATTATTCACTCCCCTCAGGACAAAGTGATTATAGTAATTGTCTAGAGCTTTTGTATGGCAAGGAGGCCATTGATTTGACAAAGAAATGTAAAACTGGAAAAGATGAACTGAACTATCATAGTCAAAAATAATCTCTCTCATCAATAACCACTGGCTGTGCTCATACTAGCAATCAGATTTAATCGGATACAGATAAAACACAATTAACCACAGCATCTGTCATTACTAGTGACAGTGGAGACTGTAATCTCTTCTTTTATCATTGGTTCCTAAAAACAAGCCAAATACCAGCTAATGATTTTAATATTTAGGCATTTAGCATCACTGAACAAGATGTGACTGGTCTATGTATTCATTATATTTTTGCTGAATTTATTGGTGGTAAAGAAATTAAATAAATACTTAACCAATGTGGACGTACTACAACTTTACGTGAGATTTCAAGGCAGAAAAAAGTATTTATTAATCATTTACTTTACAATGGCTCCTCATTTCTAACATTCCTAAGTGGCCATATCTTGGATTCCTCAGTTCTCCAATTATTGCTAAAAAATAATGTAAAACCTACTCCACTTGAAATACATTATATGATCTAAGTTTGTGGACACTTGACCATCACACCTAATATATGGCTAGAAGTCTGTGAACAACCCTTTTAATGATTGCGTTCAGATATTTCCAGAGAAGGGTACAGTTAATGCTACAACATACAAAGACATTTAAGGCAATTTTATATTTCCAGTCTTGTAGTAACAGTTTGGGGAAAGTCCTTTTCTGCTCGACTGTGCCCCAGTGTACATACCTGGATCCATAAAAACATGGTTTCATGCATTTGTTGTGGAGGAACCTGAGTGGCCTGCACAGAGCACTGACTGCAACCTCACTGAAACCCTAAAGGGTACCTGGAACCTGGGAGTCAGGTCTTTTTATCCAACGTGAGTACCTGACTTCTTGCTCTTTTTGGTGAATGAGCACACATTCTCACAGACATTTGAAATGTAATGGAATTGAAAAAACATGTCATCTGAGGGAATGACCTGTATTCAGCTACTAAATAAGAGTTAAAGTGTTACTAAACCCACAACACTAAAATCAGTCTGTATGTGCAGTAAAGCAGGGATTAACATTTTGAGTCCAGACCTACTAGCCGGTCACAAAACTTACTCTCCACCAGTTGCCCCACCCAACCTTGACCAGGTCCGCCCCCAAACCCACCCCCGGCCTGCCCCAAACCCCACCCCCAACCACGCCCCCTTAAAGCTTATGAAATTAAATTTTTCTTTAGAATAAAGAGTCCAAAATATAAAACTGTACACAGTAATGTATATCCCAGCTCCCCTGTACACCATTATAGTGATATGACATGTATACAGTAATCATTACTGTATACATGTCATCACTATAATGAAGTACAGGGGAGCTGGGATATACATTACTGTATACATGTCATATCACTATAATGGAGTACAGGGGAGCTGGAATACTGAGTAATGTATATCCCAGCTCCCCTGTACTCCATTATAGTGATATGACATGTTGTATACAGTACTTATTCCTAGTCCCACCGAGTCCCTCGCGGCAGTGGAGAGGGTGTCTTCTCTCAGCGGAGGAGAGCGGACCTCTCCTGCACCTGTCCCCTCAGCAGCGGTGCCGCAGTAGCCGGAAACCGGAAGTTGTAAACCGGAACTCGGCTTCACAATGAGGCTTGGAGTGCAGGTGCAGTCGCTCCATGCTTCATCTGTGCTCACTGCTCGCCGCTCACCACAGAGAAATTTCTCCTCGCATTTGGCGAGCGGGCGACTGGCTTTTTCAAGCCCTCCAATAAAGTATATATATATATATATATATATATATATATATATATATATGCTTTCTTAAAATTCAGTTTCACCCTCCATGTTGCCAAACAAGCCTACTTTGTCACTCTTATTAATACCTTGTCATCCAGTCCTCGTCGTCTCTTCTCTACTTTTAACTCTGTACTTTCTCCACTGACACCTCCACCCAGTAACTCATTCACTGCTTACAAGATAGCCAATCATTTCAAATAAAAGATTGAGGGCATCTCCACTGCACAGACATCCATCCCACTTAGCATACCTTATACTAAACCTCCCTCAACACTTTCTATTCTGCTTCGCATTATTGAACTGTTGTATAACACTAGTCAGACAGTCTAACAATAATTCATAAGTCAAGAAATGTGAGACATCAGATCTGTATATATTCTTTGTTCTGAATAACTTTGTAAAACTACAACATAAGCACAAACAAAACATATGTGTCAGTACATTAAACATTGTACAACAGCTTCATCCCATCAGTGAGTGTACTCACGGACAATTCCACCATAAGTCCACGAATAGCTTGGAGCTTCACTGTATGCTACTTGCTAGTTTCAGAAACAGTCACGAAATGGAGGACAGGAACTTCCAGGTTGAAGGTTACTGCATGTGAAAATTACCACTTCCTATAAATCCGGCTATAAGTAGTCCTTAGTCCATTTCATACGGCTCTGCAAAGTTGATAGATACTCCCTCCTCCATCTTTTCCAAAAGGTGTCTGCCAAGCATTGCACTTGCTTCCATTGCTTTGCATGAACTTGCGTTGTACTTGTGTTTCCAGATGGAGCAGACAAATTCAACTTTTGAGTCAACAACATTGCTGGGGTAAGGACTAGAGATGAGTGAATTATTCAAAAATTCGGTTCGGCTGATTCGCCGAATTCGCCGATTAAATTCGCTTCGTGCCGAATATATTCGCTGCGAATTTAACTTATAAAAAGGGTGTTTCTAGGCTTCAGAGAGCCTTTATATTAGTGCAGAACACTGTACCTTTAATTTAAATGCCCTTGGAGTCTGCTGGGGAAGAGAAATAATACTGTCAGTCAGTATGACATGCAGATGAGTGCCGTCGATCTTAGAATCACCGCACACTTCACTCATTTGGGCAGTCACGGGGCCAAAACCAGAGTGTGGAGCCATAGTGTGGCGGTGGAGGCAGCAGCAATGGGAGGCCATACAGCACCCTATGACAAAATGGAACCCACCAGCAGTGTGAGGAGACCTGAAAGTGGTACATGGCAGAGTGTGGCGATGGAGACAGCAGCAATGGGAGGCCGTACAGGGACCCATGACACACTCTGGACCTGGCAGCAGCATGAGGAGGCGGTACAGGGGCCCATGACAGATTACGGGCCTGGCAGCAGCATGAGGAGTCGGTACGGGGGCCCATGGCAGATTACGGGCCTGGCAGCAGCATGAGGAGGCGGTACAGGGGCCCATGGCAGAGTGGCGGAGCGTAAGCAGCTAAAATTGAAGGCCATACAGAGGCCTATGTTAAAAAGTCCCCCCAGCAGCAGCGTGGGGAGACGACTATCAAGAGTCCAATGGCAGAGTGGCGGAGCAGAAGCAGCTTCAATTGAAGGCCATACACAGGCCTAGGTTAAAAAGCGGAAGCCGTCAGCAGCGTGAGCAGACGACAGAGACACATGGCGCAGGGTGGCGGTGGATGCAGCAGTATTCGGAAGCCAAACACAGGCCTCGGTAAAAAGCGGAAGCCGTCAGCAGCGTGAGCAGACGACAGAGGCACATGGCGCAGGGTGGCGGTGGAGGCAGCAGCAATGGAAGGCCATACAGCACCCTATCACAAAATGGAACCCACCAACAGTGTAAGGAGACCTGAAAGTGGCACATGGCGCAGGGTGGCGGTGGAGGCAGCAGTATTCGGAAGCCATACACAGGCCTAGGTTAAAAAGCGGAAGCCGTCAGCAGCGTGAGCAGACGACAGAGACACATGGCGCAGGGTGGCGGTGGATGCAGCAGTATTCAGAAGCCAAACACAGGCCTCGGTTAAAAAGCGGAAGCCGTCAGCAGCGTGAGCAGACGACAGAGGCACATGGCGCAGGGTGGCGGTGGAGGCAGCAGTATTCGGAAGACATACACAGGACTAGTTTAAAAAGCGGAAGCCATCAGCAGCGTGAGCAGACGACAGAGGCACATGGCGCAGGGTGGTGGTGGAGGCAGCAGTATTCGGAAGCCATACACAGGCCTAGGTTAAAAAGCGGAAGCCGTCAGCAGCGTGAGCAGACGACAGAGACACATGGCGCAGGGTGTCGGTGGATGCAGCAGTATTCGGAAGCCAAACACAGGCCTCGGTTAAAAAGCGGAAGCCGTCAGCAGCGTGAGCAGACGACAGAGGCACATGGCGCAGGGTGGCGGTGGAGGCAGCAGCAATGGAAGGCCATACAGCACCCTATCACAAAATGGAACCCACCAACAGTGTAAGGAGACCTGAAAGTGGCACATGGCGCAGGGTGGCGGTGGAGGCAGCAGTATTCGGAAGCCATACACAGGCCTAGGTTAAAAAGCGGAAGCCGTCAGCAGCGTGAGCAGACGACAGAGACACATGGCGCAGGGTGTCGGTGGATGCAGCAGTATTCGGAAGCCAAACACAGGCCTCGGTTAAAAAGCGGAAGCCGTCAGCAGCGTGAGCAGACGACAGAGGCACATGGCGCAGGGTGGCGGTGGAGGCAGCAGCAATGGAAGGCCATACAGCACCCTATCACAAAATGGAACCCACCAACAGTGTAAGGAGACCTGAAAGTGGCACATGGCGCAGGGTGGCGGTGGAGGCAGCAGTATTCGGAAGACATACACAGGACTAGTTTAAAAAGCGGAAGCCGTCAGCAGCGTGAGCAGACGACAGAGGCACATGGCGCAGGGTGGCGGTGGAGGCAGCAGTATTCGGAAGCCATACACAGGCCTAGGTTAAAAAGCGGAAGCCGTCAGCAGCGTGAGCAGACGACAGAGACACATGGCGCAGGGTGGCGGTGGATGCAGCAGTATTCGGAAGCCAAACACAGGCCTCGGTTAAAAAGCGGAAGCCGTCAGCAGCGTGAGCAGACGACAGAGGCACATGGCGCAGGGTGGCGGTGGAGGCAGCAGCAATGGAAGGCCATACAGCACCCTATCACAAAATGGAACCCACCAACAGTGTAAGGAGACCTGAAAGTGGCACATGGCGCAGGGTGGCGGTGGAGGCAGCAGTATTCGGAAGCCATACACAGGCCTAGGTTAAAAAGCGGAAGCCGTCAGCAGCGTGAGCAGACGACAGAGGCACATGGCGCAGGGTGGCGGTGGAGGCAGCAGTATTCGGAAGCCATACACAGGCCTAGGTTTAAAACTGGAACCCAGCAGCGTGAGCAGACGACAAAGACGCACATGGCAGAAGATGGATCTGGCAGCAGTATGAGAAGGCGGTACAGGGGCCCGTGGCACAGTGTGGTGATGGGGGCTACAGCAACTGGATGCCAGAAAGTGGCCGATAGGGCTATATACTGCATGGAATTATAAAGTTGTAAAGACAGCGGCCTATAAGGCTATACACAGCATGAATATCATGACTTATTCTGAGAGTGGTTTGGAAGGCTATATACAAAAAGTAATTCATGAGCTGTCCGGACAGCGGACAATAAGTACATATATACAAATCAATTCATCAGCTGTCCAGCCAGCGGCCTCAAAGGCGTCACATATAGAAAGCAATTCATGAGCTGTTCAGACAGCGGCCTCTAAGGCGACAGATATACAAAGCAATTCCCGAGGTGTTCAGGGAGCGGCCTGAACGGCTAGGTTATTAGGTCAGTTGTGTCAGGAACTGGTGGTTTGAAATCCAGACTAATCCACGCCTGATTCATTTTCACAAACGTGAGTCTCTCCACACTTTGGGTGGACAGTCGTGTCCTCCGCGGAGTTACAATACCTCCTGCCGCACTAAACACGCGCTCCGATGCCACGCTACTGGCCGGGCATGACAGCCTTTTAAGGGCAAATTCAGCTAGTTGGGGCCAAAGGTCAAGTTTCGTTGCCCAGTAGTCAAGGGGATTGTCTACCTCGGTTGGCAGGGTGCTATCCAAGTAGGCCCGAGCCTGTTGTTTGAGGTCCTGCTCCAGGTCCACCTGATGCTGCTGCTGCTGCGGCTGGTTAGTAGTTTCCTCACTGCGCTGGTGAAGAAAGCTACTCATCATCGACTGCAGACTGAGGCAGCCGCTGCTGGTGGAGCTGCCACTGCTCCTACCACCCCACCCCTCCCCTGCTGCCATGGCAGCGGAACGCGAGCGCACAGGGCCCACAGTGTCTGAGGATGGACGTTGGCGCAGAAAGGCAGAGACCAACTGACTACATAGGTGGTTTTTATAGTACTTTATTTTGGCCTCCCTCTCAGCAGGTGTGAAAAAGGCCACCATTTTTGAACGGTAGCGAGGGTCCAACAAGGTGGACAGCCAAAAGTCATCCCTCTGTCTGATGGTTATTATTCGGCTGTCGCTACGCAAGCAACCGAGCATGCTATGGGCCATTTGTGCCAAGGAATGCGAGGGACTCCCTGCCTCCATCTCCACAGCATACTGCCACGGTGCGTCTGGGTCCTCTGTCTCCTCCTCCTCCTCTACCAGATGCTCCTGCTCCTCCACTCCTGTCCGCTGAGTGGAAAAACCACCCATTTCACTCAATAATTCCTGAGCACCAATGTCCTCCTCTACCTCCTCCTCTTCTTCCTGTCCTGCCCCCACAGGGGTCATGTGGCGTTGAGATCTGTGCGCCACGTCTACCGCACCCTGACCAGCCATTGTTAACAGCATTTGTTCCAGGACGTGCAACAGAGGAATGACGTCGTTCATCCCATAGTCCTGCCGACTCACGAATAGCGTGGCCTCCTCAAAGGGCCTGAGCAAGCGGCAGGTGTCACGCATGAGCTGCCAATGGCTGACATCTAAGTTACACAGGGGAGTACCTTTATCCGCTTGTAACATCAGGAAATCGGTGATGGCCTTTCGCTGTTCGTAAAGGCGGTCTAACATATGTAGGGTTGAATTCCACCTTGTTGCAACGTCGCAGATCAGGCGATGCTGTGGAATTCCGTTCTGCCGCTGCAGCTCAAGGAGGGTGTGCTTTACGGTGTAGGAATGGCTGAAATGCATGCAAAGTTTACGTGACATTTTAAGGATGTCTTGCAGTGGGATGGTGGATTTTAGGAACCGCTTGACAACCAGATTGAACACGTGAGCCATGCATGGCGCATGGCACAACCTTCCTTGACGCGGAGCAGACACCATGTTCTTTCCGTTGTCGGTCAACATGGTTCCGATTTTCAGTTTGCGCGGAGACAGCCATCTGTCGATTTCTCTGTTCATTACACTCAGAAGTTCCTCCCCTGTGTGACTACGTTCGCCAAGGCATACCAGGTGCAGCACAGCGTGACACCGTTGCGCCCTGCACATGTGATATGCCGGTCGGGTAATGGGACTTGGCACGGGGGTGGCGGCTGAGGACACGGCGGAAGAAGAGGTGGTAGAGGCGGACATCTTTGCTGGACCAAGGACGTGCAAACGTGGAGGCAAAAGCGGCGTGACCTGTCCAAGTTGCTGGTGCGGCTGTGCCGGCACCACGTTCACCCAGTGGGCCGTAAATGACATGTACTGTCCCTGACCGTAGTTACAGCTCCACACGTCGGTGCTGCCGTGCACTTTGGCAGAGACCGACATGCTCAAAGACTGGCCCACCATCTCTTCTACATGTGAATGCAGGGCTGGCACTGCCTTTTTGGCGAAGAAATGCCGGCTTGGCACTCTCCACCGCGGCTCGGCACAAGCCATCATTTCTCAGAAAGGTGCTGAGTCCACCACTTGGAAAGGGAGGGACTGCAGCACCAGCAACTTGGACAGGAGGACGTTCAGCTTCTGCACCGTCGGGTGCGTGCTCGCAAACTGTTGTCTCTTGGAAACGGATTCCAAGAAAGACTGCTGACGGAATCCGTGAAGAGGAGTAGCAGGAGAAGGAGCATCTGAACGAGCGGAAGATGCCAACGAGCGACAACTCCCCTCAGCAGAGGTGTTGGAGCCTTGACTGGCTGATAGAGGGCGATTGACGTCGGGTGACGGAGCAAGTAACGGAGCGGGTGATGGAGCGGGGGCTGGGGCAGGCAGAACCGCCGTATCTTTATCACGGTTTTCCCAGGCCACCAAATGGCGACACTGCATATGCTGACGCAACGCTGTAGTCCCAACATTGGCCCCCTGGCCACGCTTGACTTTCTGGCCACATAGTCGACATACGGCTACGTTTACTTCCTCGGGCGGCTTGACGAAAAATTGCCACACCGCCGAGTAGGAAACTTTGCCCCCGCTGCTCCTCACTGGCTGACTGCTACTTCCTCCGTGCACACCGGCACCACTACTGGCCGTGGTGGTAGGCTGCAGTAGAGCTGGTGCTCTACTCCGTGGCCGTTTGGCTCCACTGACACTGCTGCGACCCTGCTGCCTCCTGGGCAACCCACCGACTGTTTTGCTCGCTGGCAAGCTGGCACCCTCTTCTCCTGATGCGGAAGCAATAGCCTGATGACGATGAGGCTGCCAAGTGCGATCAGCCTCATCATCATCAATTAGGGTCTCCGCGTCACTACTAGCCCCCTCGGCTGCGTGTGGGTCAGGAGACAGACCTGTCTCTAGACCGGCTACCGAGCCACTCTCCTCGCCAGTACTTCTTCGCCTGGCTGCTGAAGAGGCGGATGTCTCCCCCCGTTCCTGACCGCTCTCTGTTAGCTCTTCTTCACTGTACAGTGGGGCTGAGCCCACAGCATGCGATACTTCGCTTGGTGAGGGAACACCAAAGGACAGGGGCAGGTCGAGGACACGTGATTTCAGTGGGCTTGCTCCCGGGCCATGCCAACTAACGGTTGTGTCTGACGTACCCACCGACCGTTGGCTGTAGGTGTCAGAGGTGACCTGGGAAGAGGAAGACGACCGAGTCAACCAATCGATGACGGCAGGGTTGTCGGTGGAGACACGACCGCTGGATGACACCGGGAGCACTGGCCTCTGGCTGCGACTAGTGCTGCCTCGACCCCTTCCTCTGCTGCCACATCTGCTCGCTCCTGAAACATTGCCTCCTCTGCCACTCCTCTGCGTGTTGTCTGACATACTCTTTAATTCAATAAGCACCCCAAAAATAAAAACGGATTTAACTCTTTGAACGTACAATAGTGGTTGTGAAGCAGAAAGTCAGTTTATTTAGCACAATCGGTCAATTGCAGCTTGCCGTTGGCTGTAAACTCTACGTTTATGTCACTGGAATGCACTAATCACCCAAAAAATATTACCGCCACCCGGCGTGTATATGGATTTAACTCTTTGAACGTACAATAGTGGTTGTGAAGCAGAAAGTCAGTTTATTGTACACAATCGGTCAATTGCAGCTTGCCGTTGGCTGGAAACTGTACGTTTAGGTCACTGGAATGCACTAATCACTCAAAAAATATTACCGCCAGCCGGCGTGTAAATGGATTTAACTCTTTGAACGTACAATAGTGGTTGTGAAGCAGAAAGTCAGTTTATTTTGCACAATCGGCAAACTGCAGCACCAACTGTGCACGACAGCCACCAAAAAAAAAAAGGGTGTATGTCACTTTAAATTTTCGATTCTTTGATAGCTGTGGCCCTGAGTAACGATTCTGTGTCCCTGAGTAACGATTCTGTGTCCCTGAGTAACGATTCTGTGTCCCTGAGTAACGATTCTGTGGCCCTAAAGTCTCTGTGGCCCTAACTCTGTCCCTTAATACAGACAGGTCTGTCTCTCTTGAATGACCGGAGGCTAATGGAGAATTCTAAGATGGCCGCGATTTATCGCTCCACCATTACACAGTGCTGGCTGGCTGCTGATTGGCTGATGCGATCACATGTCATGATTCATGACTCATGAATGCATTATGGGTCAGCGCGCCTTGTCTGCGCGCCTTCCCGGAGATCCCCGCCCCATCTTCTCTGTCCATTTTCTCCTGTCGCCACACATGTCGCCGCCATTTTTGGGAAAATTCGATTCGTGCATCCGAAGTTTGCTAATCTTCGGATTCGTCGCGAATAGAATTTTTCCAAATCTTCGGAACGAATTCCACTTCGTCATGTTCGATTCGCTCATCTCTAGTAAGGACCATAGGTGTATCTGGGTTTGAGGATACAAGAACTATAGGCCTGGCATATAAGCTGTAACCTCGGCCATAAAGGTGCTTAAAGTCTCATGGGTCAAGTGAGCAGACTTAGTTTGTAGCAACATAGCGTCCAAGATTCGCCTTGCTATACCTATAAGTCTTTCCCAGACCCCACCCCTGTGTGAAGAGTGCAGAGGATTAAAGACCCACGTACATCCTCTGTCTTGAAAAAAAGTCTTGCAACTGTGAGTCGCTGGCACAAATGTTAAGTTCCTTGCAAGCTCCCACAAAGTTTGTTCCTCTGTCAGAACGGAGCAGTTTTGCTGGGCCACGAATCGAGAAGAATCTCCTCAAGGCATTAATAAAGCTTGATGTTGACATGGCTTCAGTTAGCTCTATGTGTACAGCTCGGGTGGACAAACAAGTGAAAAGGACTGCCCATCGTTTGCTGTCCGCGCTGCCTCCTCTAGTGCGACGAGTTAAAACTGACCATGGACCAAATACATCTAAGCCCACATTGGTGAAAGGTGGTTGAGCAATTACTCTGTCCTCTGGTAGTTCTGCCATCTTTTGACTTTGTAATCTCCCTCGCACCTTGCGACAGATGACACATTTGTATATAACTGCTGATATCAAGCGTTTGCCACCAAGAATCCAGAAACCTGCGGATCTGATTGCACCCTCTGTGATGTGGCGCCCTTGATGAACTACTTGTTCATGATAGTACCTAACAAGCAGTGTAGCAATGTGATGATCATGAGATATGATAGGCTGTTTCTCTCCCTCTGGAAGTTCGGCAAGAGACAAACGTCCACCCACTCTCAACAACCCATTCTTGTCTACGAAGGGGCTGAACTTCCTAAGACGGTTTTGTTTAGGGAATGTCTTTTGTTTTGTGATGCAGTCAATTTCCTTCTGGAAATGTTCATTTTGAACAGAAAAAATTATAACAGACTTTGCCTGAGAAAGTTCTTCTAGATTGACCTGTTCATGGAAACTTTCCCACCTTCTGACCTGATCGCTATTGGTTTCCCTCTGGAAGGTTTTAGAGACGTGGATGAGTCTGGCTAGGGTTTTAACTAATATCTTCCAGCAAGAAAATCTCTCAAAGCAATGTGAATGAAGTACTTCAGAAACTTTGGTACTGAAATTTGTAATTTCCGATCTGATTTCAGGGTCAGCTTTGGGCTCTATGAGTGGATAAACATTAGCAGTGTCTATATCCTCACAGTGTGGTTGGTACAGAAAGGATGGGCCTGAGAACCATATAGAGTTCTGCAGGCATGCTGCTTGAGTAGGTCTAGTGGCAAAATCTGCAGGGTTTTGCTCTGTAGATACATAGAACCACTGATCTGGGTGTGTAGATTTCCGGATTCCATTCACTCTGTTGGAGACATACAGATAGAATCTCCTTGTTGTGTTGCAAATGTACCCCAGGACAGTCTTGCTATCAGTGAAGAATTTCACAGCATCAAGTCAGTGTCTAGTTCATAAATGATTAGCTCAGACATTTCAACTGCAAGTACAGCAGCACACAACTCTAAACGAGGAATCGTGTGAGCAGGTTTAGGGCTTAATTTGGACTTTCCTATAACAAATCCAACATGGCACACATTTTCTGCATCAATTACTTTCAAGTAAGCCACTGCACCTATCGCTATGGTGGATGCATCTGAGAAAATGCACAGTTCTTTCCTGCGAGCTGTTGATAGAGATATGGGAACATAGCATCTGTCTATCTTTAGGTGCTCCAACGCTTGCAAGGATTCTGTCCATTGAACCCACTCACATAGTCTCCCTTCTGGAAGCAATGCATCCCATTCACTTTTCCCAGATGACAGTTCCCAAACTAAGGCCTTACCTTTTATTGTCACAGGTGACACAAACCCTAGGGGATCATAGAGGCTATTTACGGTGGATAGAATTCCTCTTCGTGTAAAGGGCTTTTCCTCTGAAGAAACTCTGAAAACAAAAGTATCTGTTTCTAGATCCCAGCTCAAGCCTAGGCTTCTCTGCAGAGGAAGGGTGTCCGTACCTAGGCAAAGATCTTTAAGGTCCTTGGCTCTGTCTGCTACAGGAAAGGCTTCCATTACTCTTTGGCTGTTGGAAGCGATTTTATGAAGACGCAGATTGGATTCTGCCAGCATTTGCTTTGCTTTACTGAGGATGGAAATTGCATCTTCAGGTGTGCTAGCAGAAGCGAGTCCATCATTCACATAGAAATGCCTCAATACAAAGTGTTTGGCTTCTTGTCCATAGAACTCTGCATTTTTCTGGCCAGCCTTTTGCATGCAGTATATAGCGACAGCAGGAGAAGGCCTGTTGCCAAATACGTGCACTTTAATTCTGTACTCAACAATTTCCTTGTCTATGTCATTGTCTTCATACCAGAGAAAACGTAGAAAGTCTCTATGGTCTTCTCTGACAAGAAAGCAATAAAACATTTGTTGCACATCTGCTGTGAAAGCAATGGGTTCTTTTCTGAAGCGCATAAGGACACCTTGCAAAGTATTGTTTAGGTTAGGGTCACTTAACAGTACGTCGTCTAAAGAAACTCCTTCATACTCTGCGCTGGAATCAAAAAGTATTCTGACTTGGTTAGGTTTGTGTGGATGGTAAACACCAAACATGAGTAGATACCAGTGTTCCCTGTCTGTCTCAATTGGTCCTGCAACTTCAGCGTGATCGTTGTCCAGCATCCTTTTAATAAATTCAGTGAAATCTCTTTTCGCTTCTGGCTTTTTCTGTAGTGTTTTGCTGAGTGAATGCAAACGCTTCATGGCTTGCTCCCTGTTACAAGGCAAAACATGTCTGGGTGTGCAAAAGGGTAGAGGGGCCACCCAACTGTGATTGTCATCTTGGTAGGCCTCTCTATCCATAATCTGTAAGAAGGTCTGATCCTCTATAGAAAGGGCCTGTTTATCATCATCTTTAGTTTTCTGGAACACTGTAATCCCTTGATTGTCCGCCCCGCAAGCCAAAGTTCTTGGCGTCATTCTTGACTCGAACCTCTCCTTCCTGCCTCATGTCAAATCACTTACAAACACCTGCAGGCTCCATCTCCGCAATATTGCCAAGATACGTGCCTTCCTCACCCCAGACACCACCAAACTTCTTGTACACTCCCTCATCATCTCACGCCTGGACTACTGCAACTCTCTTCTCACTGGCCTACCCAAGTGCAGGCTCTCCCCGCTCCAGACCATCCTGAACTCAGCGGCCAGACTCATCCACCTCACCACCCGCTCCACCTCTGCCACTTCCCTCTGCCTCTCCCTCCACTGGCTCCCGATTGCCCAAAGCATCAAATTTAAACTTCTATTCCTGATCTACAAAGCCATTCATAACACTGCCCCTGACTACCTCACCAACCTGATCCCCAAGTACCACCCTACCCATACCCTTCGCTCCTCACAGGACCTCCTTCTATCCTGCTCCCTGGTCTCCTCCTCCCATGCACGAATTGCAGGACTTCTCCAGGTCCTCCCCTATCCTCTGGAACTCACTGCCCCAATCCATCCGACTGTCGCCTTCCCTCCCCACATTCAGGCGCTCCCTCAAAACCCATCTCTTCAGGGAAGCCTACCCCACCCTCACCTAACGGCCATTCTCCCTCATTCCTCCCACCACTTCATCCCCCTCAGCCACTTCATTCCCCTCAGCCACTTCCTATTGTTCCACTACCCCCTCCCTCCTAGATTGTAAGCTTGAAAGAGTAGGGCCCTCTTACCCCTCGTACGCTGTCTGTTTTTGTTGTACTGTGCCATGTATTGTCCCCCCTATTGTACAGCGCTGAGCAAACCCTTTGGCGCTATATAAACTCAATGTAATAATAATAATAATCAATGTCGGAATTTAATTCTTCTTTGCCATATAGTGTAGAAGAGTCCCAGTGTTGTGTTGACCTGCCAAAGCTTTCCTTGACAATGAAGCTGTTGTGACAGGGACTGAAAAGAGATGTGCGTCCATTTGTTAACACAGATGTCTTCAAAATACTAATGTTGTCAGGCTGGTGCACTGTCCCCAGGCAAACTTTGCCTACAATGACCCACCCCAGGTCCAGTCTCTGTGCCTAGGGGGCATTGTAAGGTCCATTGGTTTGCTGGCGCATCTTGTGCACCTGAAGGATGTCTCTTCCAAGAAGTAGAAGGATAGAAACATCTGGCTCAACAGCTGGGATAAGGTGAGCAATTGAGCGGAAGTGAGGGTGATGATGGGCTACTTCTGGTGAGGGAATCTCTGTTTTGTCATCAGGTATCATGCCACACTCTATTAGGGTAGGAAGTGAGAACTGCACTTTCTTATTTAAGGATTCAGTGGTAAAGCCAGTAGCTCTTCTCCCTGCTGTTTCAATTGTCCCTGCACATGTCCTTAGGGTGTATGGAACTGCACTTGCCTTACGGTTAAAGGTATCAAAGAAGTCTGACTTTGCAAGAGATCTGTTGCTTTGTTCATCCAGCACTGCATACATTTTCACTGGCCTTTCTCTCTTGCCAGTGGGATATACAGTCACTAAACAGATTTTAGAGCATGATCGTGCACTCTTGCCTTGTCCACATACTTCAGTGCAATTCGACATTACTGAAGAGAGTGGGGTCTCTTGTTTCTCCCTGCCCTGATCTTTCATGGGTTCTACAGTCTCTAGTGGTGCAGGAGCAGGGCCAGGGTGCAAAGCTGCAATATGTCATTCACTGCCACATTCTCTACATTCCACTGATATTTTACAGTCTTTGGCAATGTGGTAAGTAGATCCGCAGCACTTAAAACAGATGCCGTTTTGTTTAAGGAAGGACATCCGCTCTGCAATAGGTTTGCTTCTAAAGCCTTTGTATTTCTTTAGTGGATGTGGATTTTTGTGTATTGGGCAATGTCTATCTGGGTTTTCTATTGTATGTACCTTATGGGTGCTTTGACAGTCTGTGACTTCTGAAGGTACAATGGTTTTGTGTGTGGATACAGAGGTCTTACCGTGAGGTCTGTGAGGTCTTTGCGATTGATTGCTGCTGGTGGTGAAGGCGAAACTGGGATCACTTCGGATTTGCGCTTGCTGTCAGACAAACCTAGAGAACACAGAGAAAGGGGGAAAAGCAATTCCATAATCTTCTTTGAATTTACCTCCCTCAGACATCCACCTGTCTTGCAGATTTGAAGGTAGTTTCTCTACTATGGGATTAGTGCCTCTGGCCGTATCTAGATATGAAAGCCCTGGCAATTAGCCATCCTCTTTGGCATATTCTATCTCTAGCAGAAGATCACCCAGTTCTTGTAGCCGCACGTTGTCTCTGTAGCCCACCTTAGGGAAGACTTCAAGTTTTTTCAACAATGCTCCTTCAATTACTTCTGGAGATCCATACGTTTCTTCTAGTCTTTTCCAGGTCATGTTAAGTCCTGCTGCAGGGTTGAACAGGTTTGCTCATCCTCTTTGCATGCTCTGCTGACTCGGTACCAAGCCATTTTATCATTAAATCAAGCATTTCTGCTGGTGATAAGTTCAAATCTCTAGTGGCATTCAGAAATGAAGCTTTCCATGCCCAATAGTTTTCAGGACAGTCATCAAATTGGAGAAAGCCTGAGCTGACCATTTCTTTGCGGATGAGATATTTGGTGACAACCACTGCACATTGTTGTTTGCACATGTAATCTTTAGGTTGAGGTGGTGGGAACACTTGTTTTTTGTTCCTAGGGGATTCTGGTGCTTCATTTTTGGTTTGCTGGTGGCCACTGACCTCTTGTGGTAGATTGGGCCTGCCCAGGGGGTCTGTATATCTTGGCCTGAATTCCTTTGCTTCAGGTTTGAGAGACTGTTCCTTTGTATGTATATCAGTAAGGTTCTGTATGTACTCACTTGTACGATCAGCAGAGGATAGAGGTTTTTCTGGAACCTTTGGGTCTTTATATGCTTTTTCACTTCCTGACCAGCTTGTTCCCATGTAGGCAGCGGCCTCTGCTTCAGTAACTGCAACTGCAGTCTGTCGCTGCAGGATAAGCAATTTTTATTCCAATTCCGCCTCTTCTTGTGCTATGGCAGCTTTCTTAGCTGCTATCTCCTGCATCATCATGGCCTCTTTTTCTGCTGAGGCAGCTTTCTTAGCTGCTATCTCCTGCATCATCATGGCTTCTTTTTCTGCATACTGTAGCTGGACACGGGCAGCTTCTGCCTTGGCATGAGCTCTAACTGCTGAGGAACTTGCTGAGGACATCTTGCTAGATCGTGAAGATCTGGACACATGTGACTGTGCATTGTCTTGCTGTGCGCTGGGGATGTTGTCCCTACCACCCTGTGTCAGCGGTAGTGTGTCATCAGCCTGGTACTTTGTTCCTGATCTTAGACTCATGCTGCAGTAATGGCGTCTCCGTTTATTCCAGACCGCCATGTGGGTGTCCTTTTACTATTCTGCTTCACATTATTGAACTGTTGTATAACACTAGTCAGACAGTCTAACAATAATTCAGAAGTCAAGAAACGTGAGACATCAGATCTGTATGTATTCTTTGTTCTGAATAACTTTGTAAAACTACAACATAAACACAAACAAAACATATGTGTCAGTACATTAAACATTGTACAACAGCTTCATCCCATCAGTGAGTGTACTCACGGACAATTCCACCATAAGTCCAGGAATAGCTTGGAGCTTCACTGCATGCTACTTGCTAGTTTCAGAAGCAGTCACAAAATGGAGGACAGGAACTTCCAGGTTGAAGGTTACTGCATGTGAAAATGACCAATTCCTATAAATCCTGCTATAACTAGGCATGATAACTCTAACCAATAGATGGCAGCAACATCACATAACATTACAGTATATTACATATATTATTTTCAACAATATGGGCAGAACACTTTCCTTTTTTGACTTTGCTACTACCAAAGAGGTCACTAAGGTTTTTTCATAAGCCTGTCTCACCACCTGCCCCCTGGATCCTGTTCCTTCACAACTACTATGGTTACCCTCTTCTTCCATCCTATGCTCCCTCACTCACATCTTCAATCTCTCCCTCTCTATTGGCACCTTCCCCTCCCCTCTAAAGCACACGCACATCACCCCCATACTTAAAAAGCCCTCACTGGACCCCACCAGCCTGAACAACATAAGACCATTCTCCCTGCTCCTGTTTACCTCTAAATTCTTACAATGCCTAGTCTACAATTGCCTGTGGTCCTACCTCACTGAGAACAACCTTCTTGACCCTCTACAGTTTGGCTTTCACTCACTCCACTCCACTGAAACTGCCCTGCTAAAACTCACTAATGATGTACTAACTGCTAAAACCAATGGCCACTACTCCATACTCTTACTACTTGACATCTTTGCGGCTTTTGATACTGTTGACCATCCCCTCCTCCTCAAAAAACTCCACTCTCTTGGCCTCAGAGACTCTGCTCTCTCCTGGTTCTCCTCCTACCTATTGCAGTGCTTCTTCAGTGTTACCTATAACCCTGTCTCCTGCTCTCTACTTGCTCTTTCTGTAGGGGTCCCTCAAGGCTCTGTCCTTGGACCCTTTCTCTTCTCCATCTACACCTCCTCCCTTGGTCACCTGACAAACTCCCATGGCTTCAAATACCATCTCTATGCTGATGACTAGAGATGAGCGAATTATTCAAAAATTCGATTCGGCTGATTTGCGAAATAAATTCGATTCGAGGCGAATATATTCGCTGCGAATTTAACGTGTAAAAAGGGTGTTTCTAGGCTTCAGAGAGCCTTTATATTAGTGCAGAACACTGTACCTTTAATTTAAATGCCCTTGGAGTCTGCTGGGGAAGAGAAATAATACTGTCAGTCAGTATGACATGCAGATGAGTGCCGTCGATTTTAGAATCACCGCACACTTCACTCATTTGGGCAGTCACGGGGCCAAAACCAGAGTGTGGAGCCACAGTGTGGCGGTGGAGGCAGCAGCAATGGGAGGCCATACAGCACCCTATGACAAAATGGAACCCACCAGCAGTGTGAGGAGACCTGAAAGTGGCACATGGCAGAGTGTGGCGATGGAGACAGCAGCAATGGGAGGCCGTACAGGGACCCATGACACACTCTGGACCTGGCAGCAGCATGAGGAGGCGGTACAGGGGCCCATGACAGATTACGGGCCTGGCAGCAGCATGAGGAGTCGGTACGGGGGCCCATGGCAGATTACGGGCCTGGCAGCAGCAATGGGAGGCCATACAGCACCCTATGACAAAATGGAACCCACCAGCAGTGTGAGGAGACCTGAAAGTGGCACATGGCAGAGTGTGGCGATGGAGACAGCAGCAATGGGAGGCCGTACAGGGACCCATGACACACTCTGGACCTGGCAGCAGCATGAGGAGGTGGTACAGGGGCCCATGACAGATTACGGGCCTGGCAGCAGCATGAGGAGTCGGTACGGGGGCCCATGGCAGATTACGGACCTGGCAGCAGCAATGGGAGGCCATACAGCACCCTATGACAAAATGGAACCCACCAGCAGTGTGAGGAGACCTGAAAGTGGCACATGGCAGAGCGTGGCGATGGAGACAGCAGCAATGGGAGGCCGTACAGGGACCCATGACACACTCTGGACCTGGCAGCAGCATGAGGAGGCGGTACAGGGGCCCATGACAGATTACGGGCCTGGCAGCAGCATGAGGAGTCGGTACGGGGGCCCATGGCAGATTACGGGCCTGGCAGCAGCAATGGGAGGCCATACAGCACCCTATGACAAAATGGAACCCACCAGCAGTGTGAGGAGACCTGAAAGTGGCACATGGCAGAGTGTGGCGATGGAGACAGCAGCAATGGGAGGCCGTACAGGGACCCATGACACACTCTGGACCTGGCAGCAGCATGAGGAGGCGGTACAGGGGCCCATGGCAGAGTGGCAAAGCGTAAGCAGCTTAAATTGAAGGCCATACAGAGGCCTATGTTAAAAATAATAACATGTTTGGGGCATGATTCATGGCGGATTTAGTCAGTTGTGTCAGGAACAGGTGGTTTGAAATCCAGACTAATCCATGCCTGATTCATTTTCACAAACGTGAGTCTCTCCACACTTTGGGTGGACAGTCGTGTCCTCCGCGGAGTTACAATACCTCCTGCCGCACTAAACACGCGCTCCGATGCCACGCTACTGGCCGGGCATGACAGCCTTTCAAGGGCAAATTCAGCTAGTTGGGGCCAAAGGTCAAGTTTCGTTGCCCAGTAGTCAAGGGGATTGTCTACCTCGGTTGGCAGGGTGCTGTCCAAGTAGGCCTAAGCCTGTTGTTTGAGGTCCTGCTCCAGGTCCACCTGATGCTGCTGCTGCTGCGGCTGGTTAGTAGTTTCCTCACTGCGCTGGTGAAGAAAGCTACTCATCATCGACTGCAGACTGAGGCAGCCGCTGCTGGTGGAGCTGCCACTGCTCCTACCACCCCACCCCTCCCCTGCTGCCATGGCAGCGGAACGCGAGCGCACAGGGCCCACAGTGTCTGAGGATGGACGTTGGCGCACAAAGGCAGAGACCAACTGACTACATAGGTGGTTTTTATTGTACTTTATTTTGGCCTCCCTGTCAGCAGGTGTGAAAAAGGCCACCATTTTTGAACGGTAGCGAGGGTCCAACAAGGTGGACAGCCAAAAGTCATCCCTCTGTCTGATGGTTATTATTCGGCTGTCGCTACGCAAGCAACCGAGCATGCTATGGGCCATTTGTGCCAAGGAATGCGAGGGACTCCCTGCCTCCATCTCCACAGCATACTGCCACGGTGCGTCTGGGTCCTCTGCCTCCTCCTCCTCCTCTACCAGATGCTCCTGCTCCTCCACTCCTGTCCGCTGAGTGGAAAAACCACCCATTTCACTCAATAATTCCTGAGCACCAATGTCCTCCTCTACCTCCTCCTCTTCTTCCTGTCCTGCCCCCACAGGGGTCATGTGGCATTGAGATCTGTGCGCCACGTCTACCGCACCCTGACCAGCCATTGTTAACAGCATTTGTTCCAGGACGTGCAACAGAGGAATGACGTCGTTCATCCCATAGTCCTGCCGACTCACGAATAGCGTGGCCTCCTCAAAGGGCCTGAGCAAGCGGCAGGTGTCACGCATGAGCTGCCAATGGCTGACATCTAAGTTACACTGGGGAGTACCTTTATCCGCTTGTAACATCAGGAAATCGGTGATGGCCTTTTGCTGTTCGTAAAGGCGGTCTAACATATGTAGGGTTGAATTCCACCTTGTTACAACGTCGCAGATCAGGCGATGCTGTGGAATTCCGTTCTGCCGCTGCAGCTCAAGGAGGGTGTGCTTTGCGGTGTAGGAATGGCTGAAATGCATGCAAAGTTTACGTGACATTTTAAGGATGTCTTGCAGTGGGATGGTGGATTTTAGGAACCGCTTGACAACCAGATTGAACACGTGAGCCATGCATGGCGCATGGCACAACCTTCCTTGACGCAGAGCAGACACCATGTTCTTTCCGTTGTCGGTCAACATGGTTCCGATTTTCAGTTTGCGCGGAGACAGCCATCTGTCGATTTCTCTGTTCATTACACTCAGAAGTTCCTCCCCTGTGTGACTACGTTTGCCAAGGCATACCAGGTGCAGCACAGCGTGACACCGTTGCGCCCTGCACATGTGATATGCCGGTCGGGTAATGGGACTTGGCACGGGGGTGGCGGCTGAGGACACGGCGGAAGAAGAGGTGGTAGAGGCGGACATCTTTGCTGGACCAAGGACGTGCAAACGTGGAGGCAAAAGCGGCGTGACCTGTCCAAGTTGCTGGTGCGGCTGTGCCGGCACCACGTTCACCCAGTGGGCCGTAAATGACATGTACTGTCCCTGACCGTAGTTACAGCTCCACACGTCGGCGCTGCCGTGCACTTTGGCAGAGACCGACATGCTCAAAGACTGGCCCACCATCTCTTCTACATGTGAATGCAGGGCTGGCACTGCCTTTTTGGCGAAGAAATGCCGGCTTGGCACTCTCCACCACGGCTCGGCACAAGCCATCATTTCTCGGAAAGGTGCTGAGTCCACCACTTGGAAAGGGAGGGACTGCAGCACCAGCAACTTGGACAGGAGGACATTCAGCTTCTGCACCGTCGGGTGCGTGCTCGCAAACTGTTGTCTCTTGGAAACGGATTCCAAGAAAGACTGCTGACGGAATCCGTGAAGAGGAGTAGCAGGAGAAGGAGCATCTGAACGAGCGGAAGATGCCAACGAGCGACAACTCCCCTCAGCAGAGGTGTTGGAGCCTTGACTGGCTGATGGAGGGCGATTGACGTTGGGTGACGGAGCAAGTAACGGAGCGGGTGATGGAGCGGGGGCTGGGGCAGGCAGAACCGCCGTATCTTTATCACGGTTTTCCAAGGCCACCGAATGGCGATGCTGCATATGCTGACGCAACGCTGTAGTCCCAACATTGGCCCCCTGGCCACGCTTGACTTTCTGGCCACATAGTCGACATACGGCTACGTTTACTTCCTCGGGCGGCTTGACGAAAAATTGCCACGACGCCGAGTAGGAAACTTTGCCCCCGCTGCTCCTCACTGGCTGACTGCTACTTCCTCCGTGCACACCGGCACCACTACTGGCCGTGGTGGTAGGCTGCAGTAGAGCTGGTGCTCTACTCCGTGGCCGTTTGGCTCCACTGACACTGCTGCGACCCTGCTGCCTCCTGGGCAACCCACCGACTGTTTTGCTCGCTGGCAAGCTGGCACCCTCTTTTCCTGATGATGCGGAAGCAATAACCTGATGACGACGAGGCTGCCAAATGCGATCAGCCTCATCATCATCAATTAGGGTCTCCGCGTCACTACTAGCCCCCTCGGCTGCGTGTGGGTCAGGAGACAGACCTGTCTCTAGACCGGCTACCGAGCCACTCTCCTCGCCAGTACTTCTTCGCCTGGCTGCTGAAGAGGCAGATGTCTCCCCCCGTTCCTGACCGCTCTCTGTTAGCTCTTCCTCACTGTACAGTGGGGCTGAGCCCACAGCATGCGATACTTCGCTTGGTGAGGGAACACCAAAGGACAGGGGCAGGTAGAGGACACGTGATTTCAGTGGGCTTGCTCCCGGGCCATGCCAACTAACGGTTGTGTCTGACGTACCCACCGACCGTTGGCTGTAGGTGTCAGAGGTGACCTGGGAAGAGGAAGACGACCGAGTCAACCAATCGATGACGGCAGGGTTGTCGGTGGAGACACGACCGTTGGATGACACCGGGAGCACTGGCCTCTGGCTGCGACTAGTGCTGCCTCGACCCCTTCCTCTGCTGCCACGTCTGCTCGCTCCTGAAACATTGCCTCCTCTGCCACTCCTCTGCGTGTTGTCTGACATACTCTTTAATTCAATAGTGGTTGTGAAGCAGAAAGTAACGATTCTGTGTCCCTGAGTAACAATTCTGTGTCCCCGAGTAACAATTCTGTGTCCCCGAGTAATGATTCTGTGTCCCCGAGTAACGATTCTGTGTCCCCGAGTAACGATTCTGTGTCCCTGAGTAACGATTCTGTGTCCCTGAGTAACGATTCTGTGTCCCTCAGTAACAATTCTGTGTCCATGAGTAACGATTCTGTGTCCCTCAGTAACGATTCTGTGTCCCTGAGTAACAATTCTGTGTCCCTGAGTAACAATTCTGTGTCCCTGAGTAACGATTCTGTGTCCCTGAGTAACGATTCTGTGTCCCTCAGTAACAATTCTGTGTCCCTGAGTAACAATTCTGTGTCCCTGAGTAACGATTCTGTGTCCCTCAGTAACAATGTTTTATTCTGTCTGTTATGATTTTAATCTTTAATAAAATTGTAACGTTTTAACATGATAGTTTGGTCTCTCACTGTAGCTAAAAAATCTACCAGTTTGTCCGTACAAGTCTTGTCCGGTACTTTTTTCTTCAGAGTAGGTAATAGTCGGATAGATTGGGGTAGAGAGTTACAGAGGATGGGAGAGGATCTGGAGAAGTCCTGGAGATGGGCATGGGAGGAGGAGACAAAGGAGCTAGAGAGAAAGAGGTCATGGGAGGAGCAGAGAGGATGGCTTGGGTGATATTTGGAGACAAGATTGGTGATGTAGTAGGGGATAGCCTGCTATTAGGTAGGCCAATGAGGAGGAAGTTACAATAGTCAAGGCGAGTGATAACAAGGGAGTGAATAAGTCGCTTAGTGGTTTCGGTGGTTAAAAACAGGAGTACATCTTGGAGATGTTACAGAGGTGAAGTCTACAAGACTTGGACAGCAATTGGATTTGGGGCTGAAAGGACAGATGGGAGTCCAGGATTACACCTAATACCCTAGCATGAGGGGAGGGAAGGGGCTGATGGTTGTATTATTGATCTTGATGGAGAAGTCAGGAGAGGGGGCATGGGCTGGAGGGAATATTATGAGCTCAGTTTTCGAAAGATTGAGTTTGAGGAAGTGGCATGACATCCATACTGATAGGTTACTTAGAAAGTTAGTGATGCAAGAAGAGACTGAAGGGGTGAGGTGTAACAATTGGGTGCAATAAAGACATGGAAGTTGTACGCAATGGTCATCTTGTTAAGGTCTCAGCCATTTTTGTTTTTCATGTGCAATATTCTTCCTCCCCTCCTCCCGCCTCCTGAAAACTGGAATTTGTAAATGTAACTTGTATTGAACTTCAAAAGAGCCTCTTAACTTAATTAAACCACAAATAGACGCCAGCGTCAAGGGCTGCAAATAACTAATTAGTCTTGGCAGGATGTCTTTTTTCCATGAACCATGGAAAACACCTTCCTCTGCCATATCGTAAAACAATAATAACTTAGTCAATTCCACATACAATTCATAGATTCAACATAATATTAGGTATATATTTGAATAGGGAATAGGGAATATCATCCCGAACAAATCAAGGTCATACATGACCATGTTAGCACATAATAATGAGGAGAAAGCAGTCTCCTCCCTCCTGGGTGACAAAGGTATGCTGTGTTTGGTATTCCTGGGTTCAAAATACAATTCTGAATATTAATCTTCCAGTTACTAAAATACCACCTGCACGTATTGGAAGTTATTAATATTACTGTAAAACTATAGTTGGGACTTGGTCATAAATTTGGTGACCTCCCAACACCCATCCCGTAAACTGGATTATTGGTCAGTTGGTCTCTGTCCACACCCCCTTGATATCATAGAAAAGGACTGCCAGGACCTGTGAAGAGCAAGCTTTCATTTAACATAAGTCAAGGAACATCTTAACGCACTTGAGAGCCAAGGCAACTTTTTGCTCGGATAATTGGACACTGCTAAAACCAGGACTTTGCAAGTATTCTGCCTTCTTAACTCCTTTCTTTTATTGCTCTGTTGCTTTATTGTTCTCTTTGTGTCTTTGTAACATCCCTTTCTGCAAATATTTAAATTGAATAATTTTGACCTTTTTAGTAATAAACCCTATTTTGAAAAGTATTGAAACTGTCTCTAAAGCTTTTAATGCAAACTAAAGAATCCTTCTCTTGAGGAGTGCTACTGTATGTAATAATCCTCTGAATATACTTGTCTGTGGTGACAGTTCACATTTGTTCTTGCTAACATTGTGAAGGGTTGATAGGCCCAGAGCTATCTGGTGTCAGTTTGGAGTTTGAAGGATTAATTGCATAATTAACCTAACCCAGTGAAAATCGCTCTCGGGCTGCTGGCACCTAGACTGTGGTCCCACGACCTGGAAAATCTTTGTGCAGGGTGCACCTGAGAGTGGCATTGTTACGCAAGTGACAGCACGGTGTGAGATTGGCTGGTCCTTTGTCACGAGTTGGTGAGAAGGGCAGGGGTCGGGCACTATGTTGCATCACATGAGGTGAGGTGTAGAAAGATAGATTTGTGTGTCATCAGTAGAGATGAGCGAATCGAACATGGCGAAGTGGAATTCGTTTCGAAGATCAGGAAAAATTCGATTCGCGCCGAATCCGAAAATTAGCAAACTTCGGATGCACGAATCGAATTTTCCCAAAAATGGCGGCGACATGTGTGGCGACGGAGCGGGGATCTCTGGGAAGGCGCGCAGACAAGGCGCGCTGACCCATAATGCATTCATTCATGACATGTGATTGCATTAGCCAATCAGCAGCCAGCCAGCCAGCACTGTGTAATGGTGGAGCTATAAATTGCGGCCATCTTAGAATTCTCCATTAGCCTCCGGTCATTCAAGAGAGACAGACCTGTTGTATTAGGGACAGAGTTAGGGCCACAGAGACTTTAGGGCCACAGAATCGTTACTCAGGGACACAGAATCGTTACTCAGGGACACAGAATCGTTACTCAGGGACACAGAATCGTTACTCAGGGACACAGAATTGTTACTCAGGGACACAGAATTGTTACTCAGGGACACAGAATCGTTACTCAGGGACAGACACAGAATTGTTACTCAGGGACACAGAATTGTTACTCATCGACACAGAATCGTTACTGTCCCTGAGTAACGATTCTGTGTCCCTGAGTAACAATTCTGTGTCCTGAGTAACAATTCTGTGTCCCTGAGTAACGATTCTGTGTCCCTGAGTAACAATTCTGTGTCCCTGAGTAACGATTCTGTGTCCCTCAGTAACAATTCTGTGTCCCTGAGTAACAATTCTGTGTCCCTGAGTAACGATTCTGTGTCCCTCAGTAACGATTCTGTGTCCCTGAGTAACAATTCTGTGTCCCTGAGTAACGATTCTGTGTCCCTCAGTAACGATTCTGTGTCCCTCAGTAACAATTCTGTGTCCCTGAGTAATGATTCTGTGTCCCTGAGTAACGATTCTGTGTCCCTGAGTAACAATTCTGTGTCCCTGAGTAACGATTCTGTGTCCCTGAGTAACGATTCTGTGTCCCTGAGTAACGATTCTGTGTCCCTGAGTAACAATTCTGTGTCCCTGAGTAACAATTCTGTGTCCCTGAGTAACGATTCTGTGTCCCTGAGTAACAATTCTGTGTCCCTGAGTAACGATTCTGTGTCCCTGAGTAACAATTCTGTGTCCCTGAGTAACAATTCTGTGTCTGTCCCTGAGTAACGATTCTGTGTCCCTGAGTAATAATTCTGTGTCCCTGAGTAACAATTCTGTGTCCCTGAGTAACGATTCTGTGTCCCTGAGTAACGATTCTGTGGCCCTAAAGTCTCTGTGGCCCTAACTCTGTCCCTAATACAACAGGTCTGTCTCTCTTGAATGACCGGAGGCTAATGGAGAATTCTAAGATGGCCGCAATTTATAGCTCCACCATTACACAGTGCTGGCTGGCTGCTGATTGGCTAATGCGATCACATGTCATGAATGAATGCCTTATGGGTCAGCGCGCCTTGTCTGCGCGCCTTCCCAGAGATCCCCGCTCCGTCGCCACACATGTCGCCGCCATTTTTGGGAAAATTCGATTCGTGCATCCGAAGTTTGCTAATTTTCGGATTCGGCGCGAATCGAATTTTTCCTGATCTTCGAAACGAATTCCACTTCGCCATGTTCGATTCGCTCATCTCTACTGATGACACACAAATCTATCTTTCTACACCTCACCTCATGTGATGCAACATAGTGCCCGACCCCTGCCCTTCTCACCAACTCGTGACAAAGGACCAGCCAATCTCACACCGTGCTGTCACTTGCGTAACAATGCCACTCTCAGGTGCACCCTGCACAAAGATTTTCCAGCTCGCGGGACCACAGTCTAGGTGCCAGCAGCCCGAGAGCGATTTTCACTGGGTTAGGTTAATTATGCAATTAATCCTTCAAACTCCAAACTGACACCAGATAGCTCTGGGCCTATCAACCCTTCACAATGTTAGCAAGAACAAATGTGAACTGTCACCACAGACAAGTATATTCAGAGGATTATTACATACAGTAGCACTCCTCAAGAGACGGATTCTTTAGTTTGCATTAAAAGCTTTAGAGACAGTTTCAACACTTTTCAAAATAGGGTTTATTACTAAAAAGGTCAAAATTATTCAATTTAAATATTTGCAGAAAGGGATGTTACAAAGACATAAAGAGAACAATAAAGCAACAGAGCAATAAAAGAAAGGAGTTAAGAAGGCAGAATACTTGCAAAGTCCTGGTTTTAGCAGAGTCCAATTATCCGAGCAAAAAGTTGCCTTGGCTCTCAAGTGCGTTAAGATGTTCCTTGACTTATGTTAAATGAAAGCTTGCTCTTCACAGGTCCTGGCAGTCCTTTTCTATGATATCAAGGGGGTGTGAACAGAGACCAACTGACCAATAATCCAGTTTACGGGATGGGTGTTGGGAGGTCACCAAATTTATGACCAAGTCCCAACTATAGTTTTACAGTAATATTAATAACCTCCAATACGTGCAGGTGGTATTTTAGTAACTGGCAGATTAATATTCAGAATTGTATTTTGAACCCAGGAATACCAAACACAGCATACCTTTGTCACCCAGGAGGGAGGAGACTGCTCTCTCCTCATTATTATGTGCTAACATGGTCATGTATGACCTTGATTTGTTCGGGATGATATTCCCTATTCCCTGTTCAAATATATACCTAATATTATGTTGAATCTATGAATTGTATGTGGAATTGACTAAGTTATTATTGTTTTACGATATGGCAGAGGAAGGTGTTTTCCATGGTTCATGGAAAAAAGACATCCTGCCAAGACTAATTAGTTATTTGCAGCCCTTGACGCTGGCGTCTATTTGTGGTTTAATTAAGTTAAGAGGCTCTTTTGAAGTTCAATACAAGTTACATTTACAAATTCCAGTTTTCAGGAGGCGGGAGGAGGGGAGGAAGAATATTGCACATGAAAAACAAAAATGGCTGAGACCTTAACAAGATGACCATTGCGTACAACTTCCATGTCTTTATTGCACCCAATTGTTACACCTTACCCCTTCAGTCTCTTCTTGCATCACTAACTTTCTAAGTAACCTATCAGTATGGATGTCATGCCACTTCCTCAAACTCAATCTTTCGAAAACTGAGCTCATAATATTCCCTCCAGCCCATGCCCCCTCCCCTGACTTCTCCATCAAGATCAATAATACAACCATCAGCCCCTCCCCTCCCCTCATGCTAGGGTATTAGGTGTAATCCTGGACTCCCATCTGTCCTTTCAGCCCCAAATCCAATTGCTGTCCAAGTCTTGTAGACTTCACCTCTGTAACATCTCCAAGATGTACTCCTGTTTTTAACCACCGAAACCACTAAGCGACTTATTCACTCCCTTGTTATCACTCGCCTTGACTATTGTAACTTCCTCCTCATTGGCCTACCTAATAGCAGGCTATCCCCTACTACATCACCAATCTTGTCTCCAAATATCACCCAAGCCATCCTCTCTGCTCCTCCCATGACCTCTTTCTCTCTAGCTCCTTTGTCTCCTCCTCCCATGCCCATCTCCAGGACTTCTCCAGATCCTCTCCCATCCTCTGTAACTCTCTACCCCAATCTATCCGACTATTACCTACTCTGAAGAAAAAAGTACCGGACAAGACTTGTACGGACAAACTGGTAGATTTTTTAGCTACAGTGAGAGACCAAACTATCATGTTAAAACGTTACAATTTTATTAAAGATTAAAATCATAACAGACAGAATAAATCCAGGACCCCCTATAAGGGAGGGGAATAGTTTCTGGCATTGCACTTTACATCTTAAGTAGTACATATAACCTTCTAAAAGAATGTATTTCTGCAATGTAGCACCTCCAGGTGCAGGAAGTGGCAATGGGGACTTGTTGTGCCCCTTCATACGCGAACTGATACCCTGGGGGGGTGGGTGCGATTGCTTTTTTGGATGAGAGGTTTAGTAAATTTTGGTCAAACATCCTATTGTGGCTTTACTATATAGATGATGTTATTCTTTTGTGGATAGGATCCACTCAGGAATTTTCTGAGTTTATGTCCACATTAGGTGAAAATTATTTCAATTTAAAATGTATCTTTCATGTTAAAGAAAAATCCATCTCATTTCTGGACACTCAAATAATGATACTTGATGATGGCACAATTGGTATCACCTTGTCTCGTAAATCAACAGCAGGAAATACACGCAGATGGTTTTCATCCAAGGCCATTGATACGGAGCATACCTTACAGTCAATACCTGAGACTTCAACGCATTTGCTCTAATGAACAAGATTTTAAAAAAGAGGTAAATGCATTACGAGATAGGCTTATACAAAGAGGGAACTCACATACTATACTTCGGAGGGCGTACAATAAAGTATGCCAACGCCATAAGGAAGAGATTTTTTTTTCATAAAGACACACTCCAATCCAAACACGGTTTCATTAATCACCCCATTTACTAGACAAAATGGGATAATATGCAAGATCCATCAACAACATTGGTACCTTCTAACAAATTACATTATTCTAAGAAAATATATCAAGGACTATCGAGAAATCACTTATAAAAGAGCTCAGTCTGTTAGGGACACAATTACTAGGAGTCACTTTGCACAGGCAGATCTAAGAATGATTGTCAAGTATGTGGTACCTGTAAAAGTGGCAAGTGCAATTTTTGTAATTGGATCTATGAAAATCAATCATTATACTTACCTAATAGCCAACTTCATTCTATTCAACACTATGTAGATTGTCAAACTATTGGCATAGTCTATATTATGTTCTGCGAGTTTGGAGCAGTCTGTGTGGGTAAAACTAAACGCCAATTTTGGCGGAGGATTAAACATCATGTCTATTATATTAATACCAATTTATCATCCACTCCCATAGGAAGGCACAAAGGATTACGCCATAGAAACACTACTGAGGTTGTTAGGTTTTCTGCACTTGAAAACAAGAAGAGGTAACTTTGACAAATATATCCTATAGCGATGGGCCCTTTGTATATATTGTTTGAAGGCTACAGCCTTCCCTGGCCTGAACAAAACTTTGAGCTATACATCCTTTTTGTAATTTGCGTAATATTGCAGGGTTACTGTCACACTCATTGGATGATTCATCTACCTTTTGACATGTAATGGGATGGATCCAATATTCAGCTGTGTTTTATTTTATCTTGCTATGTAACATAGATTGATTGTGAATAATGTATTTATTGTAAGTCATTTATCAACATTGAATTTGTCTATTCAGTGTATACAAGATACAATTTATTATGTGTGTTCTTTCTACCGACCTCTCTGCAATCCCCTGCCTGGCACAGCAGTTGTGTCCACCCCCTTGTTGCATACCATAGCCTTGTCTAGCATGGCCAGGGGCGGACTGACCATTTAGCCACTCGGGCACTGCCCGAGGGCCCAGGGTCAGTAGGGGGCCCCATGAGATGCCCCTGGTACCTTTCATTGGCTTTTTCATAGGCTTTTTTGGGTGTGGGCAAGGACACGGGGGCCCCATAATCCCCTATTGCCTGGGGGCCCATGAGTTGTCAGTCCACCCCTGAGCATGGCTATCAATTGTTTGACCCAACTGTCCCAATCCATTGTGCATCCATCATGGGTGCTCCGCAGCTCCACATCACCTGCTCTAGGAGGCACCTGGGACTCTGCAGCACAAACAGTATATTTGTCAGTTCTATGTACATCAGATTGCAACAACATGCTTTTACTCATATCACACTGAGATAATGAATCATCAATTGATGCAGGCTGCAACACACCATTTTGGCCTGCTTGCTCTGGTGGCGTTACTGATACACAAAATTTTATACTTTCAGCTTTGACATGCTGACTTAACCCCTTACCAACCAGGTTACCCATAGGGTGAATGGACTGCTCCCACACATTCTTACAGCATGGGGCAGACTGCCTCTGTCCCACCAGAGCAGAATCATTGCTGTCCTGGACAATCTCTGGTTCCAACACATGGAGACCCCTGTAGGCATCCATGGACAACCCTGTGGCTCTGCCTCTGGTTGCTAAGGGAGATATCTTTCCTTCATCATTGTTAATGAACATATCATCAACATAATCACATATTACATCATCATCATCATCAGACATAGCAGATCTTGTGGGCTGTCTCTGCCTTTTACACACCACTTAGGCAGCTCCATAGCTGACCTTGGAAACCCTCTGCTCCGTCACTCCGGGCTCCTGGGAGGTTTCCCTGAGCAACTCTGCAGCACCTGTTGCTGTCGCTAGGGAACATGACACACAGACTGCATTGGCCACCCCTACAATAACATTCCAAGCACTCTGCTGGACTACACCAGGCACATACCGAGTCCATATGTACTTTTCTGAAAAAGTATCCTGTTCTCTTCGTATTGCTTCCTTTGTGTGAAATACCTGGTGTTCCTGCCCATCCCTCTGCTTTCCTATTAAAAGAACTGGGAACTCAGTGTGCTCTACTTCAATAATCAGACTTGTTCTAACACCCTCCGGCACAGCCTTTAACTGGAAAGTTCAGTGTACAACGGTTTATCTTCCCCCAGCTCTTAAGCAGCTGAGAACAAAAGAAATGTTACCACTTATAAAAAAAAGAAAAAAACGGTACTTATGTTTTTTATAGCTATATCTATATCTGTATCTATATCTATACACAAGTGTTTTACCTTTCATTTCTATTTCAACTGAATTGGTTGTTTTACAAAGTGAGGGTTTCCATATACCTTAACATACTACAACTGAATGTTTGAATTGTAGCCTTTGTTTTATATGTTATATGGACCCACATAATCAAGCTTTTTCCTTGCTTTTTTCTAGCTTCCATTTAATCGACAGCCAAGTGAATTGCATACAAGGAACAGAGCTACAGGCTACCTCCAGAGGATGAGAACAGGTTAAACATAGACACTAGTGAGGTAGAGACACGATGACCTTGTCAGAAACATTCACAGCCTCCTGCCAGCAATTCTTCTCTCCACCGCACGCCATCGCTAATGGAAAAGCAGTGTAGAAACTCTGTAAATTATTAATATCTGCATGTTGGCAGCTACAATATAATAAAAACACAAAACGTTCCTACGTCAAATATCTGATATAAGACGTTTTGTGTGTATTTTGCTATCTACTTCAACAGGGTTTTGGAGTTTACAGTATGCAATAGTCTATTATACACTTTTCTCTGAAAGTAAGCAGCTTGATGTTCCCTTGGGGTGAACCATTTCAGCTTTAATTTTACGTGTTGACTGAGATGAATGACTTGAAATTACTTTCAACTTTCAGACCATCTAAAATGTCAAACAAACTTTAACCAGCGTGTGCCTGGGGACATGTAGCTCTAGGTTTGAAAAGAGATTGCTAGGTTCCTTGATTCAGTAAAGCCCCCTATGTGCAAGATGGGTCAGAAGAGAACTTTTAGAAAAAAGGCAACCAAGCACAAGATGAAAGAGCTAATCTGTGCAAGAAAAACAAAACCACTGACTGCTGTATAAAACACAGTCCAGACTCCATACATGCTATACAACATGACATAAATTATCTTTTTTAATTTGGAGCAAAGAAAAATGGTAGAAAGGGTTGGCACAGCCCTTGTTTCATTTATTTGAATACAGGAATGCAGGTGCATTCAAAAGGATGTTCATTATTTTCTCTTTATGATTGCTGCAGTGATATACCACAGAAAACTCCATTACCAAATCATAGATAATAGCTTCATCCGCTCCTATTCAAGCTCCATTTTTTTGTCCTCTCTCCCCGGCCGTGGCATGGCTCCCTTCTCCCTCCTAAGTAAACAGGTGGGAGGGATGGAGGGGCAGTAAACAGGTGGGAGGGATGGAGGGGCAGTGGGAACGTGGATCTGATGGGTGGGCCGGAGGCCAAGCATGCTGTGAACCCCAACCTGAGTGATGACACAAGTCAAGGATTGGGGTCAGCATGCGTGTTTTGAGCTTCACCGCAAACTAGGAATCACTAGTGGGAAGTTTCCATGACATATTCCAGGGCAATATGTAGGCCTGGGTGCGTTTTAGGGATGGGAGAAGAGGGGGGTGGGGGGGTGCGTAAACAGAGGGGAGGTGGGAAGAAAATGGGGAATTTTTGGAGGGGGAGAAGGGAGAAATTCCACATCTTAAAATGTCTATATCTGCTTTCTTGTGATGGGAACTCTGGTAGGACTGGGATACAAGTTGAAATGAGTGTCATTACGTTTATGACTTATAATGTGAAAGGGTTAAACTCCTCTACAAAAAGACATAAGATACTTAGGGAAATTTAGTAACATTCCATAGATATAGTGAAACACATATAACCCATGATACAAATGTGAAGTTATACTCAAAGCACTAAGTAATATGGTACTACGCAGACTCTCCAGTTAAAAGGGCTAAAGGGGTAGCGATTGGGTTGACAAAAAATGTGAGCTTTATCCTGGAGGGAAGAATGGAGGAAAACATTTTTATTTTTGAGGAGAAAATGATAAGGATCGGAATTTAAACTAGTAAATATCTATTGCCCAAATAAAAACCCAGTAACATTCTTGGAGGGGGTTTTTAAAAAACTTCCTGAATTTAAAAAGAGCAGTCTGGTAGTGGCTGGAGATTTAAACCTGTGCATGGACTCCCAGATGGATACGTCATCCTGTACGAGGAGAGAAGGGGGAGGAAAATTAAAATTACTGAAGAGATTATTACATCAATGCCAACTGTCCGATGCTTAGAGAGTTAAACACCCAAGAGAAAGAGGTTACAGCTTCTTCTCTCCAGTATATGGATAGTATTCAAGACTGGATTATATAATGATCGAACATTTGGAGTCGTTGGTTAGCACCAACATAGAAGTTATGTCTTTTTCTGGTCATGCTCCTGTCACAATGAGACTACGGGTAGAAGGGGAAAAGGATAGGATAACTATGTGGAGACGAAATGAGATGCTTGTCCAGGACCCTGAATTAGAAAAAAGGCTGAGGCAGGAAATTGAGCAATTTTTTTTGCTCAATGAGAATGAAGAGGTTTCTTTGGCTACAGTCTGGGAGGCACATAAAGCATATATTAGAAGAATACGGATTTCGATGGGAGCGTAAAAAAAAGAAAGAAATAGGGAAAAAAATAAAGATGGTAATAGAGGAGCTCCATAAGTTAGAACAGTCACATAAAAAGAAGACAGGTATAGCCGTGTATCAGAAGATAAACATTAAAAGAGAAAAATTAAATGATCTTATGGAACAGGAGACGAGAAGGATATTCAAGAGGGTCTCAAAAGAAATATATCTGTGGGGGAATAGACCTGGAAAATACTCGATGTGGATGTTAAAGGAAAAGAAATCTAAAAACTTTATAGCAAAAATTAGAGATGATAAAGGAGAAATGGTGTACGCCACCACTGATATCGCCAAAATGTTCCAAAAATATTATAGCCAGCTATATGATGTGAGCCCTAGAGACCAAAAGGAAATGGAGGAGGAAAAGAAGAAAATAGGCAAAATATTTAAAGGAAGTGGAGTTACCAAGACTAGCTGAAGAACAACTAGAGGCCCTAGAAAGTCCTATTACCCTAGAGGAAATTACATTGGCCTTAAAAAATATGTCTATAGGAAAGATTCCTGGTCCAGACGGATATACGGTGGGCTATTATAAATAATTTAGAAATCTTTTAGTCCCTAAAATTTGTGGTTATTTGAATACAATAGGGGAGGGGCTGGAAATAAGAAAGGAGTCATTTAAGGCTCATATATAACGATCATACTTATAGAAGGGAAAGATAGCACACAGTGTGCCAGTTAGAGGCCTATATCTTTACTAAACATAGACACAAAAATGTATGCCAAGGTATTGGCAACTAGATTGAAGGAGTTGATGCCGGAGTGGATTCACCTGGATCAGGTAGGATTAATTCCCGGAAGAGTAGGGAGGGACAATGAGATCATTGCTCCTCCTACAAAGGGTAAAAAGAGAGAAACTGCCAACATTATTCCTGTCAATTGATGCTGAAGAGGCTTTTGACAGGGTTAACTGGGGCTTTATGATTGATATGTTGGAGGTCTTAGGAATAGGGCCTAAAATGTTGAGGAAAAGAGGGTTTTATAGCGCTCCATCAGCAGCGGTTAAGGTTACTGGATCCCTCTCTCAGATTTTAAAAATGTTTAACGGAACTAAACAAGGATGTCCACTCTCCCCTTTATTGTTTGTTTTATCCCTAGAGCCAGTCCTGGTGAGGGTAAGAAAGTGTGTAGACGTTTTAGGAATAAAGATAGGGGAAGTGGAACATAAGGTGGCAGCTTATGCAGACGATATGTTGTTCTTTATCGTAATCCCTAGAATAACACTGCCTAATTTAATGAGCATTTTAAAACAGTACGGTGAGTTATCAAATCTGAAAAACCCCACAAAGTCAGAGATCTTAAACATCGATATACCAAAGGCCAAGAAGTTGAGTCTACAAAAAAACTTTCCCTTTACGTGGAGGGAATAGGAAATAAGCTATCTGGGGATAAAACTAACTCCTTCAATAAAAACCATGTACCAGGCAAATTCCATTCCATTATTAAATGAAATAAAAGATGAGCTAGGGAGATTGTCAAAGGGTGAAGCTTCTTGGATAGGCCGTATAAATCTGGTAAAGATGGTGATAGTACCAAAAATCCTGTATAAGTTTCACATGCTCCCAATTCACTTTCCAGGATCTTTTTTTGGGATAATTAACCACTTCCCATCCAGCCCATGTACATAAACAGCCAGACGGGAGCAGTGCCGAAGCGGGTGGCCGCTTTTAAACGCCCCCCGCACTCACTGCCTGTGCGTGCTCCCTGGGAGCACGCGGCACCATAATACGGTGCCTCAGGACACAGCGGAACACTGATCGCTGTACAGAACCTCTGTGTGAGGTCCCGATTCATGTGATCCCTGATTGGCCAATCAGTGATCATATGAACAGTAGTAAACAAGATGTCACTTCCTGACATCAATACTTACTGCTTGTGAAATCTGTGAATGATCACAGAGGTCACATGGTACAAGGATATTCACAACAGCCTTGTACCATGTGACAAGCTGTGATCAATCACAGCTCTCACAGTATTTCTCAATAGCTGCAAGAATGCAGCCAGAGAGAAGGAGAAATCATTGCTTTTACAGCCTTTATGGGTGTAAAAGCAATCAGTGTAAAAAAAGAAAAAAAAAATCTTCATCATCCCCCACAAGTAGTACAGTGTCACTATGGTGACACTGTACTGCTAGGGTGACGGTATGTTAAAAAACAAAAAAAACAAAACACAAATAATAATATAAAAACAAATAAAAATGTCAAAACAAATTTTAAAAAATTATAATTTTTGGTTATAAACTAATTTGGGTTATTTTCTTTTTTACTAAAAAGATAGCTGAATACATTTTGGCCAAGATTTATGAAGAAAGATTATTTATTTGCATAAGTTTATAAGAAAAACACTTTTTTTTTCAAAATGTTTGGAATTTTTCATTTATATAGCAAAAAAAATAAAAATCCAAGTGGTGAATAAATGCCACCAAAATAAAGTTTTATCTGTCTCAAAAAAATGCTAAACAATTCATATGGGTACAGTGTTGCATGACAGCGCAATTGTCATTCAAAGTGTGATAGCGCTGAAAGCTGAAAATTGGCCTGCACAGGAAGGAGGTGAAAGTGTCCAGACTTGAAGTTGTTAAGAAGATGATACTTAAGTTCATCTGGGCAAATAAGAAACCGTGACTTAAGTATGAGGTATTGTGTAGGGCTAAGGGGAGTGGGGGTTTGGGTTTGCCTAACATTAAGAAATACTATCAAGCGGAGATATTGTCACAAATAATAGATTGGATATTTAACTCACAAGAGAAAGATTGGGTGAATATGGAAGGGACTTTGAGCAAGGCACAGTTAAGGAAGATGGTTTGGGTACCACATAAATTTCGTGGGATGGAATATTTCCACCCCTAGGAAAGGATAATATTTCAGGGAAATGGATTAATGATAAGAATGCGCGCTTGAATGATATATTAAATAAGAGGAAATTGCGCACTTTTTTAGAATTAAAGGAAAACAAAAACTTATTTTACACATTAGACGAATGGAGGTATGGCCAATTAGGTCATTTTGTCTCAATGCTCCCACAACCATTGAGGATGTCGGAGGATCAGTATCCATTTGAAAAATTGTTGAATGTAACTTTGGTTCCAAAGAAGGGTACCTCTAAGATCTATAACATTCTCATGGATATGGAGAGCACCAATGCGCCCCAGTTTTTGGAAAAATGGGAACAGGAGCTTGGAACAAAACTGAACGATCATCAAAAGAATAAAATACTCAAATTAACACATGAGGGGACAAATATGAGCATAGTTGAAATAAATTATAAATGTTTGGCTAGATGGTATTTCACACCGAGTAAGGCACATAAACAACAAGTAGATGTTTCACCTTTATGTTGGAGAGGATGTGGGGAAAAGGGCACAATGGTTCACATATGGTGGGATTACTGGAAGGGAATATTGCAATACATCCAAGAAATATGTGGGATTATTGTACAGAGAGAACCGTGGGTATGTTTATTTTGTAAATTTGCAAAAGACAAGATACTATATCATTTAATCAGCGCAGCTAAGGGCTTGATTCCCAAATGTTATCTGGCCCCAGATCCACCAAGATTAATTGATTGGGTCAATAGAGTGGAGAATATTTACAGGATGGATGAGCTGTGTCATATGGAAGAGAATAGAATAGAAAAGTTTAGTAAAACGTGGAGTAGCTGGTTAATTTTTAAAACTTCTTAAAGATACTCGGAACTGGTTGGAATAAAGAGGGAAGAGCATAAGAAGGATCTCTAATGGAGTATCCAATAAAAAGAAGGAGATGGGATGAAAGGGATACAGATATAGATAGAAAATCACGAGAAAGGTTAGATGCTAGGAACACGGATATGGATTGGGGTAATGGGAGGGGGTAGGGCAGGAGGTTGGGCGGGGTGAGGGAAAAGTTGATTTAAATGAATTGGATGTTTTGGTGAAGTTTCTATTTTCTACTCTTGTGTGTTTTAGATGTACTTTTTGTATTGGGAAAAATTCAATAAAAGATATAATAAAAAAAAAAGAATGGAATTTGGATCCATTTGTTGTCCGAATCCAAATTTAAAAAATTTGAAAACTGAAGAAAAAAAAGAACTTCTGTTAGATTATTTTGATTGTTGTCTGTGTCTCCTTTTGGTAGATCTAATAATAATAGGAGTTTACTTGTAAGCCAATGGAGTATATATTATGAACAATTGGTATTTAGTACATCGCAGGATCCCTTACTAACCCTCACAAAATGTGTGCCAACAAAAATGAATAATAAATTATAGGGTGTTGCGCTCTATTAAATATCTTAATCTATATATTAGAAAGCACTCTATGCATAATTCCAAGTATGTGGTAGTCTGATAACTACATGAACTTCCACCATGAATGAGCATATATATAAATTATTCATGTAATCCAAATTAATGCAAGATTATAAATAAATAATGATACTATAAGCAAAAAAGTGAAAATTAAATAAAGCAGCATGAATATAAAAGTGAAAAAGTCCAATCGTGATCTTTATTTATAAAAATGTGAATCCAATGTGCACTTGTGCAAAATCAAACTAGGTAAAAGTTCAGCAGATAGCTGGTTTCAATATACTTTCCTTATGGACAGTCTTTGGTGTATAGCTGGAGTTATGTAGAGAAGACGCTGCACTGTGAGCCTGTATGGATACAGGGATCTCTCCCTCCTCAAAGTACTCCTCAATCCAGTTCTCTATATTTCCTCGTATGGATCATAGAAAAGAGAAAGATATATAGTGTCTTATCCAAGATAAAAAGACTTTATTGTGCGCCCATTATGCACTCACATTAAGGTAAAACAGTATGCGCATTCATAATAACCGCTGTATGCGGTGAGGATCAGCCTCGTGGGTGTGCTTGCGCACACTGTCAGTACTCGCCGTATCAGAGATCAGATGCATGGTGACGTCACTGCCCCTCCCCAACGCGTTGCGCCACAGGGACTCGTAGCTTCATCTAGGGGATGTAGTAAACCGATCACCCTGCCTCACTTCCTTATATAGTGTTATGGCGCCGTACATGACAATGATCCCAAACATACCGCCCAGGGAACGAAGGAGTGGCTTCATAAGAAGTATTTCAAGGTCCTGGAGTGGCCTAGCCAGTCTCCAGATCTCAACCCCATAGAAAACCTTTGGAGGGAGTTGAAAGTCAGTGTTGCTTCAAAGGTCCTACCTTTCCTCAGGGTTTGTGCTGCTCCATGTGCTGGCATCCATCTTGGGTGTCTGCTAAGCATTGTGGGATCCTTTATGCTCTCAGTCCTCTGCAGCTCCTCCCAGGAAGGTGCCGTTTATCACATTTAAGTCGGTCGGTTGCAGACGTTCTTTGCATTCGTGTCCTGTATGTTGCATTGCAGCAAGCTCTTGTTCTGCTCTCGTTGCTCTCCTGGAAACCAACTCGGTTTTGACAAAGACTCCTCTTGCTCTGACCCTTGGCCCGTCCTGACCATTCTCTGTGTTATTCCATTACCTGACCTCCCGTTGCTGAACCCAGCCCGTGACCTGAGTATTCTTGCCTACCGTCTTGTACTGTCTGTTCCGCTGTTATCGACCCAGCCTGTCCGACCACGCTATACGTCTTCCCATCTGGCCCCTACCCGCTATACGCCATTGGCGGCAGCCGTTACTGCAGCCGGGTTACTCGGGGGTCGCAACCTGGTCTCAGGCTGCGTCAAATCCATCCCCACCATCCGGGGCCCTGGTGAAGGGCAGCCTGGTGCTTAGACTCCGCGTTCTGAGGGACTCCGGTCTGTGGGTCACCAGAGGCTGTCGCCAGTCTGTGTGTGACCTTACCATAAGGCCTGCCTGACCATTCCACCGCTCCAGCCTTGACAGTTGCCCAGCGACAGCCCCAAAACATCACTGCTCTAGAGGAGATCTGCATGAAGGAATGGGCCAACATACCAGCAACAGTGTGTGCCAACCTTGTGAAGACTTACAGGAAACGTTTGACCTCTGTCATTGCCAACAAAGGATATATAATAAAGTATTGAGATGAACTTTTGATATTGATCAAATACTTATTTTCCACCATAATTTGCAAATACATTCTTTCCAAATGAGCCAATGTGATTGTCTGGAATGTTTTCTCATTTTGTCTCTCATAGTTGAGGTCTACCTATGATGCCAATTACAGGCCTCTCTCATCTTTTTAAGTGGGAGAACTTGCACAATTGGTGGCTGACTAAATACTTTTTTGCCCCACTGTAAGTACTAATATATAGGACACGAGTATAGCAATACTAATGGGATATATATATATATTCATCCCTAGGAGTACCATTGTGACAATCATGATATGCTATAAGGGGTAAGTTAAATTAGTGGGCTTGACAATTAAAATTAATAAAATTTTAGGTTGGATTATTCATTTGACATGCGTTTATGGGTGACGCATGTTAAATAATAATAAAAATATTTTCATTTAGATTTTTCCGCACTTGGCACATTTCATGTCTTATAGATTATACATTAATTAAATAATAAATTTAACTTTATGGAAAATTAATTTTTTACATATATATTTATATATATTTTTATATATTTTCCGTATTTTTTATATAATTTTTGTATTAATAATTTTATTTTCTGTTATTATTTTTCCATTTTTGTATTTGAGTACATAATGAATAATATGGTTATGAAATATGTATGAGTAGGAGTATATTTTACAAATTATTAACCTGTAATTGTAAATATGTTTATAATCAAAGCGCATTATTTGGTGGACCACCTTGAGTGTGTGTAATGCACACACTGCTATTCAAGCTGTAGGATGCTGGGACACACATTGTATCTAATACGTATTGTTTAGTAACAACATAACTCAAACATTAACAGCAGTGTTCTTTACTACATCTTAACCCCAAAAAAATGTAGCATCCATTAGGACTACAACAAAATGGCGCCGTAACACTATATAAGGAAGTGAGGCAGGGTGATCGGTTAACTACATCCCCTAGGCGAAGCTACGAGTCCCTGTGGCGCAACGCGTTGGGGAGGGGCAGGGACGTCACCACGCATCTGATCTCTGATACGGCGAGTACTGACAGTGTGCCCAAGCACACCCACGAGGCTGATCCTCACCGTATACAGCGGTTATTATGAAAGCGCATACTGTTTTACCTTAATGTGAGTGCATAATGGGCGCACAATAAAGTCTTTTTATCTTGGATAAGACACTATATATCTTTTTCTTTTCTATGATCCATATGAGGAAATATAGAGAACTGGATTGAGGAGTACTTTGAGGAGGGAGAGATCCCTGTATCCATACAGGCTCACAGTGCAGCTTCCTCTCTACATAACTCAAGCTATACAACCACAGGCTGTCCATAAGGAGAGTATATTGAAACCAGCTATCTGCTGAACTTTTACCTAGTTTGATTTTGCACAAGTGCACATTGGATTCACATTTTTATAGATAAAGATCACGATTGGACTTTTTCACTTTTATGTTCATGCTGATTTATTTAATTTTCACTTTTTTGCTTATAGTATCATTATTTATTTATCATCTTGTATTAATTTGGATTACATGAATAATTTATATATATGCTCGTTTATGGTGGAAGTTCATGTAGTTATCAGACTACCACATACTTGGAATTATGCATAGAGTTCTTTCTAATATATAGATTAAGATATTTAATAGAGCGCGGCACCCTATAATTTATTATTCCTTTTGGTAGATGTTTTCTTTTCTTTTGACGCCTAGTACTTGAATGGGAAATCTTCCAATGAGGAAATTCCCTCTCACTTCCTGTTTATTTAAAGCAGGGGTGTCCGACCTGCAAACCAACACAAAATTGTAAATTTACTTAAAAATGTTGATTTTTTTTTTTGGAATATTTTAAAAAATGTGTTTACATATAGTGAATACATGCGGCCAAAGAACAAATTGGCAGTATCTCTTTCCTGGACCTTTATAAGTTTTATCTTCCTAAAGAAAAATATCCCATTCTTCACAATCATGCCTTATTCATGTCATCACTTTTCAGCAGCACCTATATTTGTGAGCAACTATTTTTCAGGATGAAACATACAAAGGGCAAAATTAGAACCAAAATATCTGATGAGCACCTTGCAAATTCATTGGGAATTACTATTACATCCATTAACCCGGATATTGATGAGTTAGTTTATCAAAAACAGTTGAATATTGCAGTAGTTTTATATTGCCCTCTTTTACATTTATAATAAAAATATTACAGAAAATGAAGTTTTATTACTCAGATAGGTACATTATCTATATCGGTGATCGTTAACTTGCTATCTGCCTTTTCTGCTCATCAGCTATCATTATTAGTGTAGTTTACAGTATGTGTGGCCCAAAACAATTCCTCTTCTTCCAATGTGGCCCAGGAAAGTCCGAAGGCTGGACACCCCTGATTTAAAGGGTGTCAGATGGAATCAAAGATAAAACTCCATAATGGGGTCATAGACAGTAACACAAACTTGACAAAAGTCAACTCCTCTTACTCTACTAAAACATATTTTTGTTGCTGTCTGTGTCACCACTGATAAGACTTTCCCTCAGTTCCTTTCTGTTTGGACCCCTTCAAATAAGTAGGAAGTTAGAGGAAATTTTCCCAATGTGGATATGAATAGTAATACAAACCTGAAGTATGTTTTAACCCTTCCTCATTTTATCCAAAACTAAAAATAATAAAAGAGTTTTGGCTAAAGTTAAGATTTAAAGTATTATAGACAGGAAGTTTTTGAACCCTGATTTACATTTTCAAGCAATCCCCCTTTTCCCAATTAAGCTTTGCCGCCGAAATTGCTAAATTGTAGCTCATTGCGAATGGCAGCTGTGAGGAGGTTAGGTTGGTAGGCTTGGCATCCTTTAAACATACACTATATTGCCAAAAGTATTGGGACGCCTGCCTTTACACAAATTTTAATGGCATCCCAGTCTTAGTCCATAGGGTTCAATATTGTGTTGGCCCACCCTTTGCAGCTATAACAGCTTCAACTCTTCTGGGAAGGCTGTCCACAAGGTTTAGGAGTGTGTCTATGGGAATGTTTGACCATTCTTCCAGAAGCGCATTTGTGAGATCAGGCACTGATGTTGGACAAGAAGGCCTGGCTCGCAGTCTCCATTCTAATTCATCCCAAAGGTGTTCTATCGGGTTGAGGTCAGGACTCTGTGCAGGCCAGTCAAGTTCCTCCACCCCAAACTTGATCATCCATTTCTTTATGGACTTTGCTTTGTGCACTAGTGCACAGTCATGTTGAAACAGCAAGGGGCCATCCTCAAACTTTCCCACAAAGTTAGGAGCATGAAATTGTCCAAAATGTCTTAGTATGCTGAAGCCTTAAGAGTTCCCTTCATTGGAACTAAGGGGCCAAGCCCAACCCCTGAAAAACAACCCCACACCATAATACCCCTTCCACCACACTTTACACTTGGCACAATGCAGTCAGGCAAGTACTGTTCTCCTGGCAACCGCCAAACCCAGACACATCCACCAGGTTGTCAGACAGAGAAGCATGATTCGTCACTCCAGAGAACATGTCTCCACTGCTCAAGAATTCAGTCACGGTGTGCTTTACACCACTGTATCTTGCGCTTTACATTGCACTTGTTGATGTATTGTATTGTATTGGATTGGATGCAGCTGCTTGGCCATGGAAACCCATTCCATGAAGCTCTCTATGCACTGATGTTGTGCTAATCTGAAGGCCACATGAAGTTTGGAGATCTCTAGCTATTGTCGCTTTGACTATTGCAAATAGTTGGTGACTTCTGCGCACTGTGCGCTTCAACATGCGCTGACCCCGCTCTGTCATTTTATGTGGCCTACCACTTCATTGCTGAATTGCTGTTGTTCCCAGTTGTCTCCACTTTGTTATAATACCACTAAAAATTGAGCATGGAATATTTAATAGCAAGGAAATTTCATGGATGGACTTATTGCACAGGTGGCAACCTATCCCAGTACCCCACTTGAATTCAGTGAGCTCCTGAGAGTGACCCATTCTTTCCCAAATGTTTGCAGAAGCAGTCTGCATGCCTACAGTGGGGATCGAAAGTTTGGGCACCCCAGCTAAAAACTTGTATTAATGTGCATAAAGAAGCCAAGGAAAGATGGAAAAATCTCCAAAAGGCATCAAATTACAGATTAGACATTCTTATAATATGTCAACAAAAGTTAGATTTTATTTCCATCATTTACACTTTCAAAATAACAGAAAACAAAAAAATGGCGTCTGCAAAAGTTTGGGCACCCTGCAGAGTTAATATCTTGTACTGCCCCCTCTGGCAAGTATCACAGCTTGTAAACGCTTTTTGTAGCCAGCCAAGAGTCTTTCAATTCTTGTTTGAGGTATCTTTGCCCATTCTTCCTTACAAAAGTCTTCCAGTTCTTTGAGATTTCTGGGCTGTCTGTCACGCACTGCTCTTTTAAGGTCTATCCATAGATTTTCAATTATGTTGAGGTCAGGAGATTGTGAAGGCCACGGCAAAACCTTCAGTTTATGCCTCTTGATGTAATCCCCCGTAGATTTCGAGGTGTGTTTAGGATCATTATCCATTTGTAGAAGCCATCCTCTCTTTAACTTCAGCTTTTTCACAGATGGCATCAAGTTACCATCCAAAATTTGCTGAAATTTTATTGAATCCATTTTTCCTTCTACTCGTGAGATGTTCCCTGTGCCACTTGCTGCAACACAACCCCAAAGCATGATTGATCCAACCCCATGCTTAACAGTTGGACAGAGGTTCTTTTCATTAAATTCTTTGCCCCTTCTTCTCCAAACGTACCTTTGCTCATTCCAGCCAAAAAGTTCAATTTTAACCTCATCGGTCCACAGAACATGTTTCCAAAATGCATCAGGCTTGTCTATATGTTCATTTGCAAAGTTCAAACGATGATTTTTGTGGTGAGGACGTAGAAGAGCTTTTCTTCTGATGACTCTTCCATGAAGACCATATTTGCACAAGTATCTCTTTATAGTGGAATAGTGTACCACAACTCCAGTATCTGCCAGATCTTTCTGGAGGGATCGTGCATTCAAACGTGGGTTTTGAATTGTTTTTCTCACAATCCTGCGAGCTGTTCTGTCTGATATTTTTCTTGGTCTTCCAGATGTTGCTTTAACTTCCACTGTTCCTGATGACTGCCATTTCTTAATTACATTCCGAACAGAGGATATTGACATCTGAAATCACTTTGCTATCTTCTTATAGCGTTCTCCAGCTTTGTGAGCGTCAACTATTTTTAGTTTCAGTTTTCTAGACAACTGCTTAAAAGAACCCATGGTGCTGATTGTTGGGGCAAGGTCAGATGATTCTGGGCATTTAAAACCTTTCAGAATGACATCACCTGGTCTTCCCAGATGATGATTGAGAACAATCCATGACACTGGAAGGTCTCAGCTTTGCAAAGGGGGCAGTGCATGCTATAAATTCTGCAGGGTGCCCAAACTTTTGCAGACACCATTTTTTTGTTTTCTGTTATTTTGAAAGTGTAAATGATGAAAATAAAATCTAACTTTTGTTGACATATTATAAGAATGTCTAATCTGTAATTTGATGCCTTTTGGAGATTTTTCCATCTTTCCTTGGCTTCTTTATGCACATTAATACAAGTTTTTAGCTGGGGTGCCCAAACTTTCGATCCCCACTGTAGGTGCTTGATTTTATACAGCTGTGGCCATGGAGGTGATTAGAACACCTGAATCCAATGATTTTAAAGGTTGTCCCAATATTTCTGGTAATATAGTGTATTTTGTGGCATATGGAAGTATACTGGACAGTCAAGGTTGAACCTCCTACCTTTCTCTGATATTGCTGGCATACTAAAAGGTAAATAGCTTAATTGTACAGAACCTAGACCATAACACATTAATTTTTATAGCTAGAAAAATGATAATGTATGTATCATGTATTCTCCTCTGACCTTCATAGCTAATATATTTATTACTAAAGCACTACAATCTAATAAAAAAACAAGCATTTGTCACAGTCACTGCCTCCATGTAAAAAATAATTTTTCTCAGTAGCCAGTCCTTGGATCTTTTTATGTCCCCTACATTATAATTCACCTTAATATGGAAGCTAGGGTTTTACATGGTGGTTGAGTTACATACTTCAGTACAGTTCAGAGAAGTAGTAGAAAGGAAAGATTTAGAAAAAACGGAACAATATGAATATATTTTATACCTTTTTTGTCATTTGTAATGCTCAGGTATCACAAATATTTGTAATAGTAGGTATTAGCTGATGCGTGAACTGATCACTATTATATATTTTCAGGCGATGCGTGGTTATATTTTTCCTTTACACCCCCGATTATTTCCTCTGTCCTTAGAGAAAGCTGAATTATTTATGCCCTAAAACAGATTATTTAGTAATTGAAATTAAGACTTACAATGTTTTGCAAACCTGAGCTAAGGCATTAATCAGCCAGACTATTCAATTTTTAATCAACATGCCATGGCTGGCATAGATATCAATGCAAATTAGTCCTACTCCAGCAATTCTATTTTGCTGGCTTTACTGTAATGCAGACTATACAATCCAAAATTGTAATTGATTTTCTTTTACTGAGTAGATAAGTGACTATGGCATGTCATTGTGCATATTCCTCAAAAAGAAAAAGTCACTCAGCAATTCACTGCTCTATAAGTACAACTTTGTAGAACTTTAATTTCCTCTAAAACTTTTTGAATAAATATGTTTTGGAAACATCTTATTATTGGTTTGATCTCCATATCAAAAAATGTTGGTTCAATTTAAAGAGTATATATTCTGTTCTTTTTAGTTTTGGATGAAGTTTGGAAGGATAAGCACTTCTGTTGCGCTTTTACCACCTGTGTCCCTGGCTAGCTAGATTCACTTTCTCTATTTGTCCTGGTGACCATTGTTTCTAAGAACCACCAGAACAGGAATACAGGGGAAATCTTCATCCGGGGACACCTCTTCCAGTGACAGCTGTCTAAGAGGGTAATTCCCTACACCATGTAGAGATTTCCTCTAGCTTCTTGTTTTGTGTCTATAAAAGAAAGTAAATGGAAATTTCCCTAAGTGGACACATACAGCAAAAATAAACCAAGAATAGTTTTAAGCCTTTGTTATTCTATTCAAAGCACTTTACATGAGACCTGTACCAAGATACAAATGTGTAGTTGGAAGGTAAGATCTAGTCACCCTCATAGCTGGGAGTCAGCTGCCATATGAGTGGCCTGTCAGGGTCTGCCTGATTGTGGTTGGGCTAAGGCCCAGTATCACAGCCATTTCAGCCACAGATTGAGGTGTCAGTTCCAAGAAATAGCACTACTGTCCCCCAGTACAACCTGGCATAGTCCATATTATGTTCCACTCAGTTCTCCTGTACACTTACAGAGACTTAGAGGGGCACATGGCATCTACCGTACTTCTCTCTACCTCTAGAGTCATTTGGGAATGTAATTCCTAATTCTCTAACCTGCCAACAGGGTCATAGGACAAACACTGGCTTCCCCAGCCTCCAAGAGTAGCAGACTCTGCAAGGGTGCATGTACTCTTAAAGGGGTTATAAATGCATTTTTTCCCTAAAATAACAAAAAGGTTTACAGTTACCTGTTCTGTGTAATGGTATTGCATAGAGCAGTCCCTAACCTCCTGTTTTAGGTTCCCCCGCCAGTTATCTCCATTCTTACTCTTCTCTGTGTGCAAGATGCTTGCTATGGGGGCAAAGGTGCATCAATAGACACACATAACATGGCTCAGCCCTGTCCCCTGCTCCTTCTCATGGGATTGATTGACAGTGGCTCTCAATGGCTCCCAATGCTCTCCATCTGCCCTGTGGGAAGAGGAAGAGAGACCAGATGGGCACAGAATTGGATTGAGAGATGGATCAGGCAAGTATGTGGGAGAAGTTAAAGAACAGACAGTGGGGCATTTTTTATCTTAATGCAGGGAATGCATTAAGGTAAAAAATTATTTGATTTTATAACCACTATGCGACAGGAGTCACTTTGGGTGGGGGGCCCATGGAACACAGCCCCCATTAGAGAGGTGGGGAGACCCCTGTTTAAGCTCCCCATATCCCTCTTATGTGTAAGTCACCCTGTGCCTGTTAGGGGTACAGGGTGGAATGTCCTGCTATTGTGTAGACTTGTATAGGTGGGGGTTGTTCATTGTTCACTGCCATGTGGTTGCATCCCATTGTTCTACTGTGTGTCTTGCTTGGGAGCGAACTATTATGGGATGTGTTTGTGTATTGGCTTGGTGGGGGGTGTTTCTGGCAGCCCTTCCCCCTGATGGGACTGCCTGCAGATGTGTTTCCTGTTACTGAGTGTGTATTTCCCCGCCCTGTGTATATATCTTGTATCTATGTTAAAATAAAGCAGTCTATCTCCTGGAATCCTTCAAGTCTAGTGCTGTCTCCTCTTGTATGGTCAGCGGTGGTGTCTGTGGATCTGTGTTCGGACAGGGAAGTGGGAGTTTAACGGAAATACCCAAGTGCAGTCGGGGTCCGCTCCTGTTACACACTTTAACAGTGTACAATCCATTAACCTCACATCCAGGCTCCTCAAAGAATATTGGAATGTCCAGTTGGACCAACATGTCTATTTTTCATTTTACTTATACAGAAGGATAACAAAGTCCAAATATTGAATATTAGTCAGGGTATTTTCTTGAAAAGAGAACACTCAATTTCTCATAGCAAGCAATTTCTTGCAGCACCTGTCAGGTACTCACCAAAGTCTCAAATTTAGCTGAATTATAACACCGATACAAAGAGGTGCGCTCTCAGGGGAAAAAGTGATCCTCAGTTTCTTACATCCTCTTCACCTGGCAGGAAACAATTCCCAAGAGCATAGCTAACCCTGCCACCCTCAAATATCAACCAAACAAATATGTAGGTGTAGCCACCCTGAACTGGCTGGAAAAAAAGGGTGGGGAAACCTAAATGGGACCTAACACTCTGTTACATTTGGGGACAACCATTGTTGATCTCTGTCATGAATTTCAGGTTGTATAGCTGTCTGAGGTTTTAACACATTGACCATGAAGATGGAGCAAGGAAATACTTGTTTCAGACCAGACTTTAAATCTGTTCCACAACCAGTGAGCTAGCTTTTTCTGAAGGAGAAATTAAAGTAGAGTCCCAGACATAATAAAATATCGCCTTCGGAGGCATGGTGGTATCCGCAGAGAAAGGGTGGACTGACATTTCACCATAGGGTAGATTAAGCAATAGTGGGATGTAAACATATGGGTGCGGTTCATTGAAGATGCAAAACAAAAAGGAGTTTATTGCTCCAACAGAAAACCCCAGGGAGAGAGGGGTAAGGCACAGGGCACCGATAAACTACCAGGCTAGCAGACTCCACAAAAAGGGAGCAAAAGTACTCACAGATAAAGAATCCTGAAGCTGACCTGGCATTCTGTGATTGCAGCTCCTGGCTGTAAAGAACTTGTTAAATCAGCCGTCAGATGTCTTGAGGAGCCACATCCAAACTTCTTCCAGCTCCTCAGGACATCTGGCGTTTCTCCATGGCTCCTTAATCCTCAAACTTCACAGGCTAGGAAGCAGGCCTAAGAGGTTTCTACTGCACAACACATGCCTCACTCAGGCAGGAAACCTAGAGGAGAACAGACTACTTTCCCTAGGTCACTCTCTGAATATTTATACCCTCTCCCAGTGGTAAGCAAACCCCTACTGGTTGGCCAGAAAAAAAAAATATTTATAATTCTGGTTAGTGTAGCTCTCATTATATTACCAGCGACAAGGGTGCCACCTACTGGCAACAGAAAGACACATATGCAGTAATCAGGGCCCAGGGCCCAAAAGAAGCTGAACAATTAATTCAGCTACGCTGACTGCAGCTGAGCACTACTAAATTTAGATAGACATCCGTGATTAGGACAGGGTGGCTATATATATTTTTGAATGCAGTGTAAGTACCTGAGTTGGCCTGAGGTATCAGCAACTTGTAATCCTCTGTACAGCAGAGCTTAGACTGTGAGAGCAAGGGGCAGTAGTAGGCACTAATGAGCTGACCTACATGAAAATGTACTGATAAGGAATAAGCTGGCCAGAGTAACCAAAGGTATGAACTCATCACTTTTCTTCTCCACTTTCATTGTCCAGTTAAAGGCTGAGGGCAGAGTGATGGCCAAGTATTATTGCTTCACTGAAGTAAAGGAAAGTCTTGATAGAAATACAACTCCTTTGGCAAATAAAACAGCTACCTTATATGTATTTCAATCTTCCTTGCCTAGAGTTCAGCTATAAAATGGCAGCATCCATACCTCCTTACTCTTGGCTCTTTGAAAGGGTGAGTGATCTTCAAAAATGATATATTGGTTGTGGATAGAAAAGTTGTCTTAGCTGATATATTGCACCTGTATGGACTTGTCTGATTTCTTTCTTTATCTGCCTAAAATGTTAAGCTATTTACCTTTTACCGTGCCAGAAATATCAGAGAAAGGTAGGAGGTTCAACCTTTTCTCTTCTTGTTGGTTCCATTTTGTTAACATGTGTATGTTTATTTGGTGATTATTCCAGAGTATAATGAATCTTAAAATATCTCTATGATTAAGCCACAGAAGGGGAAAAATATATCAGAAGGGCGTGGCCTAAGGGCAGATACTGTGTCAACAGTCAGCTATACACAATAAACTTACCAGTGGCATCTTCGTGGATTTTTTGGTGTTGAATCACGAATTATATTGGTGGTATCAAAATGTGTTATGAAGTTTCCTTCTTCTAACAGGTAGTCTAATTGTCATTAGATCTCTAATCTTGAAATGCATAACACATTTATGTGGACCTTGACACCAAACTGCTGCATATATGCATCGTTGTGTTGTTCAGATTACAGTCAAATACTGATTATCTGGAGGCAGTACGGTGGGATCCCCATGACCTCATCATTGGGCTGCCAATCACATCAGTGAATGGAAGCCTCTGGAATGACAGCCCACTTAAATTGTCTCCCACCAGTGGCATGGGTTTGATCACTTCATTTGAGTTCAAAGTTTCAATTAATAAGCATAAAAATTAAATAATTACTGACGCTTTAACTCCTATTTACCAATTCATAGTCCAGATATTTAGTTATTCATAATTCTTTTAAACAAGTCAGTTTACTTTGCACTTTTATTGGAGCTTTCTAAAATGACAGACGTTGCTGGTATCTCATGGCTGCATTGATATAAAAGTAATTTGAGGTATGTATTGATTTCCTGTTAGGAATGTGGCCAGTTTTCTCATGATATATGAGGCATGTAAATCTCTGCACTTTCTATCTCCATACGACTACTTGCTGATTAAACATAAAAGTAATAATCTGTTTTAAAAATAGAATCAAGCTTAAAGATAGCTTGGCATTGAGAACTCTTACCACCACAAAAAGTCATTCTCACCTTCCTCTTCAAGAATGGAGAAAGAAGAAATAATAACTACTCAGCATATCATAGAAAAGCAACCTCCAATTATATATGATGTTATATGAGCATTATCACAAAAAATACTCTATTGTTATAACTCTAGTACATGTAACAATAGTATTCAGTATTTTAATTATTTGTTGTTTCCAGGGGTGGACTAACAATTTGGAAACTCGGGCACTGCCCGAGGGCCCAGGGTCAGTAGGAGGCCGCATGAGATTCCACTTGTACCTTTTTCATAGGTTTTTTTTAGTTTGGGCAAGGACACAGGGGCCCCATGATCCCCTATTGCCAGGGGGCCCCATGAATTGTCAGTCCGCCCCTGGTTGTTTCACATTCCTTCATCTAAAATTTTCTCTACATTTACATGCAAATTAAAGAGTTAAACTCCACGTTTGCTGATAAAAAAAACCATTACCCTCTGGGTAATTTATGTACATTGCGGGGATTTTAACAAAAGTTGTTATGTCTGTGTCCATGTGGAAAGTGATTCTAATTGGAGCAGTTTCATAATTATCAATCAGCTGCTGCATCTGCAGTACTCTAATGTGTAAAATTGCAGGGTCTGCATCCTTTTAGACATGATTTCCTATTGGGAGTATCTCACCAAAAATTTTATTTTTGTTGCAAGGGATGCCTGAAATCTGACTTGTGTCTTAGTGCAGACTTCTGGGAAAATCACTGAGCCAATCACACTAACAGGAAATGATGTTTCTAGTGGGCATTTTGTACACATTCTGTGTACAGAACACCTCCAGGTAGCCATATTGCATTGCATGTTACAGAAAATTACAGTGCTGCAGATTGAAAAGGAGAGTTGATTTTTAATAACATTTAATTACAACATGACTTGTGTCGCATTTGTATATGCTATATTGTTATTTTTTTTAATTTGCTATTTTCTCCCACAAAAGTGGAGTTACCCTTTGAGCTGTCCAGCAAAAGTGAAAATGACATGGATGAGTTGGGACAAACTATAATACTGGCAGTGTGCTTCTAAAAGGCACCTTAGAGGCACATAGTTTAAATAATCTTTAAAGGACAAGTTTACTATTATAATCAAACCTCCCCATGCCCCTTCCTAGCCTCAGCAAAGACATGTAGCAGAATACATTTTGGCCTAAATTTATGATGAAATTTTATTTTTTTACTTTTTTTTATTGGATATGTTTTATAGCAAAAAGTAAAAACATTTTTTCAAAATTGTCAGTCTTTTTTTGTTTATAGCGCAAAAAATAAAAAACACAGAGGTGATCAAATACCACCAAAAGAAAGCTCTATTTGTAGGAAAAAAAGGACATAAATTTCATTTATGTACAGCATTGCATGACCGTGCAATTGTCAGTAAAGTAATGCAGCGCCATATCTCAAAAAATGGCCTGGTCAGGAAGGGGGGTAAATCCTCTGGAGTGCAAGTGGTTAAATAATCTTTAAAGAACAAGTTTACTATTATAACAAAACCTCCCCAAGTCCCTTCCTAGCCCCCTTTAATTAGGAGAAGCTAACAATCCCTTTTCCCTGGATGCACACTTACCTCCTCTTCTGACAGTATCCTCCTGCATTGTCAACAGCCAAGTCAGCAAAAAAATAGTGCTAAGGTGACCACACCTGGCAACTAATATCTCAGAAATGGAAATTGAAGTGTCACACCACTGCTAAGAGGTCCAGATGCAACTTTTTTCAATGAACATCACGGGGAGAATCCAAAAAGTGGCCAATGTGCTTGGGTGTCCAAGAGTCCCCTCTTCATCAGGGCTTGATTGAAAACAATGTGAATAGACTAGAAGTGATCTGGACCTTTAACCACTTGGTAACTGTGCTATAGTCGAATGACGGCTACAGAGCGGTTACCCAGTTTTGGGAGGGCATCATATGACGTCCTCCCAGAACACGCCTTCCCACGCGCCCCCAGGGGAGCACATTGGACTCAGCTGATCACATGATCAGGGAAAAGGCCAATCACAGTGGCTTTTTACCACGTGATCAGCTGTGTCCAATGACACAGCAGATCATGGAGTAAATACAGTTTTCGGTTATCGGCAGCTATCATAGAGCAGATCAGCACTGATCAACAGGGCACTGATCATCAGTGCCGCCCAGCAGTGCCAATCAGCAGTGCCCAGCAGTGCTACCCATCAGTGCCCCCCAGCAGTGCCACCCATCAGTGCTGTGCAGCAGTTTTGCCCATCAGTGCCGCCAGTCAGTGCTGCCTATCGGTGCCCATCAGTGCTGCACATAAGTGACCATCATTGCCACCTACCAGTGACCATCATTGCTGCATATCAGTGCAGCATCATCAGTGCCTCCTCATCAATGCCTACCAGTGCCACCTCATCAGTGCTGCCTATCTGTGCCAGCTCACCAGTGCCCATCAGTGCTGCCTATTAGTGCCCATCAGTGCTGCCTATTAGTGCCCATCAGTGCTGCCTATCAGTGCAGCCTCATTAATGCGCATAAGTGAAGGAGAAACACACATACACATTCCTGAGATCAGTATAGTGTCAGTCAAGGACAGTATAGAGTCAGGCTAAAACAGTGTCAAACTAGGGTGGTAAATTATCAGATTAGGGTGGTATACTGTCAGATTAGGGCAGTATAGTGGCAGGTTAGGGCAGTATAATGGCAGGTTAGGGTTGTATAGTGGCAGGTTAGGATTGACTTTGGTGGGAGGGAGAAAACTAAAATCTGGGGAGGCATAGCCCACCCCAGCACCCCCCTAGATCTGGCCATGCTGGAGAAGGAGGGGGGGGATCTTCGGCTTAGTCTAGTTAAAGGGGCTAGGGAGAGTGGCTGGGGGGTTAATACAATAATGAGCTTGTCCTTTATTTAAAGATTCACTGTTCCTTAGTTACTAAAGTGTCATATACAGTTACTAGAATACAGCATTTTTCATAGCAGTGAGCTTTTACAAAATGACTTCATTAATTTATACATATGAAGATACTTTCGGTGAACATAGGTGACATTACATAAAACATAACATAGTCTACCTGTAGTAAAAACACGTTATCTCATTGCTTGCTTTTAAAATGGATTTCTACTTTGTGAACAAAAAAACCCTGTTGGGATGTGAATTAAATGGATTGTTTCTTTGCTGCTGTGTGCCAAGTCAAAATGTTATCTGAATCGCAGCTTTCTGATACCTTTTGCTTGCCAAGCTGGAAAATGTCTATGCATCTGAACTCCCAGGAAACTAAAAATGTCCATTCACAGTCTATGCTAGATGGAGCCGATATCTGCCAAATTTCTGCTGAACTGAACAAAGCAGAAGGGGGGCACAATAGTAGAGACAGAGGTCATTACAGCAGCTTGGTTAATTCACAGCTTCTAAATGTAATAGTCCTTTAGAACATCTGTTCACATAGTAGCAAATGTGAAAGTTATTGAGTTTCATTAGGTATCTATTCCCTGTGAGTCAGTTGGAAATACAGTATGTATAGGTTCCCTCAGAAAGGTGAAAGTTGTCTTATTGTACTGAGCATGCATTTTCAGGTTAAAATACACTTGGAATTTGGCAAAAAGTTCCAACATTTTTTGGATTCAGTAAAAAAATAATTTTCCATAGATTTCAAGCCTGTCTCAGACAAAATAATTCTTTTGTGGGTCCTGAACAAATGCCTAACCATTACATATTGTAAAAAGTTGATTTGTAAATTGGTACGTTTCTGTCTGAAGATACTGCCGAAGCTCACAGCTAAGAAAGTAAGCAAGTACACATGGTTTACTATTCCGGCTAGCTTTTATTGTTTCGGGTTTTTTTTAATGTGGATGTGCATTAGCTAATTTTCCAGGACCAAAAAGAAAGAAAATGTTCAAACTAATTACACAAATCTGCTAAAATGACCTCACAAAGTGTGTTTCCAACATTAGAGCTGAAGATTTTTAATTCATAACGCAGAGTGACAATTTCATCTCAGGTGACTCTTTGTAGTTGTGGCAACGGGTAAGGTTTTTGCTGTGCCTCTTGGCTGTCTAGCTGCTTCCCGTTAGGGCTCATTTCCACTTGCTTCGACTTCAACATACATTAACCACTTCCAGTCCGGACACTTTTACCCCCTTCCTGTCCAGACCAATTTTCAGCTTTCAGTGCTATCACACTTTGAATGACAATTGCGCGGTCATGCAACAATGTACCCATATGAATTTTTTAGCATTTTTTTGAGAGAGATAAATCTTTATTTTGGTGGTATTTATTCACCACTAAGATTTTTATTTTTTTTGCTATGTAAATGAAAATGTCCAAAAAATGTTAAAAAAATAGTTTTTCTTATAAAATTTTGCAAATAAATAGTATTTCATCATAAATCTTGGCCAAAATTTATACCGTTATCTTTTTAGTAAATAAAAAAATTAACCCAAATTAGTTTATAACCAAAAATTATAATTTTTAAACATTTTTTAAATTTTTTTATGTTATTATTTATGCGGGTTTTTTTACATACTGTCACCCGAGCAGTACAGTGTCACCATGGTGACACTGTACAACTTGTGGGGGGTGATGAAGATTTTTTTTTACACTGATTGCTTTTACACCCATAAAGGCTGTAAAAGCAATCATTTCTCCTTCTCTCTAGCTGCATTCTTGCAGCCATTGAGAACTACTGTGTGAGCTGTGATTGGTCAAAGCTTGTACCATGTGACCTCTGTGATCATTCACAGATTTCACACGTAGTAAGCAATGATGTCAGAAGTGACATCTTGCTTACTACTCTGCATGTGATCACTGATTGGCCAATCAGTGATCACATGATCGGGACCTTGCACAGAGGTCACATCCGATGATCGGTGATCCACTGTGTCTGGAGGACCCAGCGGGCATCGGATTGCGGTGCTGCGCGCTCCCAGGGAGCACGCACAAATAGGGTGCGGAGAGGCCATTTCTAAATGGTCACCCAACCCTGCACTGCCACCGTCCAGCCGTTTATATACATGGGCCGGATGGGAGGTGGTTAAAGCTCCTACCGCTTCAACATGCTTTCTTGATGTGGTTTTGATGCTGCAATGATGCTTCGATGATGTTTCGGTGATGCTTTGATGATGCTTTTTTGAAGCTTTAATGAACCTTGGCAAATACCCTGTGTGTGTGTGCCAATTTTCTATTTGTTTTAAAGGGGCCCTGTAGAACCTTACCTCAGATGTACCCCCACTCAGCAGATCCCCAACGCATTAGTACCCCTGTTTTGCAGATCTCATTCAACAGATCCTCTGCTCAGTGGTACTCCCAGCTCTGCTGTTGTTCCACCCAGCTTTCCTGATCCCCAACTCATTGATATCCAGCAGATCCCCAGCCTATTAATACTGTCTTTCAGCAGATCCCCTGCTCAGTAGTATCCCCCAGCTATGCCGCTTCCCTCACTCAGTAGAAACCCCCAGCTCTGCTGAACCTCTGGTTTGCTGATCCTTCTCTCTGTTCTCTGCTCACCTCCCACTATATTTCTGCCACGCTGCACACATCTGCTATTTTCTCCTGCTCCGGTCCCCCAGCTCTGCTGATCCTTTGGCACTCAGTCCTCTCTCTCCGGTCCATGCTCACCTTGTGCTATAGCATTCCCATGTTGCACATCGCGTGCCTTCAAATTACTGCTGCTCCTCGCTGCACACCAGATGTGATGCCTGCACCAGACACTTCCAGAATATACACATGAACCCTAAGTGACTGCTGATGATGTCTTTCCAGTTCACTTGTTGGTTTCCTAGTGCATCCTGGGATATCTCATACCTGCAATACCTCCAAAACAAAGCAAAGCTAGAACTGGATAAAAGCCTCTCAAAAGCTGCAGGTGCTGTAAGCGAGCTTTGTCATAGACATCTATGTAGGCTTAAAGATGCTTTGAAGCACCATCAAAGTGACATGGGGTATCATTTTTTAATCGAAGTGAAGCAAAGCAAACACAATGCGTAAACAGGACTTTAAGCATACCATTTATTTTTTGGTGACAGGTGCTTTGATTGGCATTCAGAGTGCTTTAAAAAGCGTGTCCAGTGCCACATTTTGAAACAAGTGTAAGTGAGCCCTTATTGTTCCGCTAATTACCATTCTGGCTAAAGGATTGCTGGTGGTAAGGGCTCAGTGGTAATGGTTGGCAGCACAGTCAAAAAAGATCGGTTTTGCCTAGAATTATAGGTAATAGAAGACGGAGAGTTAAAACATAAGGGTTGATTTAATAAAAGCAAGTAGACTGTTCACTTTGCAAGGGAATTTACCCTTAGTTAAGTGAATATGGTGAAACTTAACATTGCAAAATATATCCAACCACATGAAAGGGGAAAAAAGTATATTTGCTTGCAAATGAATAAAACTATTGCAGTCAGCAGAGCTTCACATCATTCACTAAGCTAAGGTAAAGTTCGTTTGCAAAGTGGACATCCCATATGGCTTTAATAAATCATCCCCATATTGTCCACTATTAGCAAGGAATACACTAGACCAGCAATGGGCAAACTACGGCCCGCGGGCCGTATACGGCCCGGCGGACCTTTTAATCCGGCCCGCGGAGCGTGGCAAACATCGGCTATCAGAATGTGTGTAGGCGGGGCAGCGTGAGGAACGTGAGGGGAGCTAGGCTCCTCTCACAGTCCGCCCTGAAGACCGGAACGGCGCAGGAACACGGCAAGAGGAACGCGCGGAGCAAAGGTAAGTGAATTGACACAGGGGGGACTTGGCTTACTACTTGGGGGGGAATAGTACTGTGGGGGATGAAATACTATATGAGGGATGAATTAATATGGGGGATGAATTAATATGGGGAATTAATTACTATAGGGGGGGTGAATTACTATAGGGGGGATGAATTACTATATGGGGGATGAATTACTATGGGGGATGAATTACTATATGGGGGATGAATTACTATGGGGGATGAATTACTATATGGGGGATGAATTACTATGGGGGATGAATTACTATATGGGGGATGAATTACTATGGGGGATGAATTAATATGGGGGATGAATTAATATGGGGAATGAATTACTATAGGGGGGATGAATTACTATGGGGGATGAATTACTATGGGGGATGAATTACTATATGGGGGATGAATTACTATGGGGGATGAATTACTATATGGGGGATGAATTACTATGGGGGATGAATTACTATATGGGGGATTAATTACTATGCTTACTATGGGGGAATATTACTATACTTACTATGGATGACACATACACATCATTCATCTACTCTTGGTCTGGCCCCCGGGTCCAATATATGAACCCATTGCGGCCCTCAAGTCAAAAAGTTTGCCTACCCCTGCACTAGACTGAGCAGTCAACAATCAGGCTGTGTAGGAGGCTTACTAGGCAGAGGATACAGGTACCTTTTGGCACTTGTTATTACAGGGTTAAATTTTCTAACGAATAATATAAGGCAGAGTTGGTCCCAGTAGGTCCTGGCAGTCTGATCATTTGAGCATGGGCAGGCTCATCTCTCACCACTTGTCAATCTTGGAAAGAATCTGCCAATGTATTACCATCAGAACAACAGATTTTTGCAAGAAAAATAGGAAAGCAAAAAAAAAGAAACATTTTAGCTCCACAGACACTTTATTTTCCACCCGAAACTTAGTAATTTCTTGTTGGAGGAAAACATTATGTGAAAACTTTTAGCTTAATATAAAAAAACAAACATCAAGACATTGCATGGAATAACTCTAGATGCTGATTCTCCTTCCTAAAAAGTAAATGCATAGTAATAAGAGATAAAAAAAAAGTAATTTTGTTTTATCAGCTCTGCGGTATTCCTCTATTAATAACTGATCCCATCAGCAGTCCACAAATCATAAATTGCTCTCCCATCTGTTCACAATTTGTCCTTGCTGTGCTGCTGTCAGCATAATAAAGTAAAACTGGAGGTGACAGAGTAATATAATGCCACTTATGCTGCTTTAGATCTGCTGTGTCAATATATTTTTAGATAAATCAAACAAAACAATTTTAGGAAAAAAAGTGCAGACAGACTTTGCCTTGTTGTATGTTCTAAATGTCTGACACAGCATTTTTTGTTCTTTTGCTAAATGTAATGCTTTTCATTTTCATTTACTTGGTTTGGGGTGCCTTAGTTATTCATATTCTTGACACTGGAAACCTGGCTTCCATGCACACTATGAGGGAGATTTACTAAAACTGGAGCACTCAGAATCTGGTGCAGCTGTGCATCATTGCCAATCAGCTTCTAACTTCAGCTTGTTCAAATTACATTTGGCAATAAAACCTGGAAGCTGATTGGTTTCTATGCAGAGCTGGACTAGATTTTGCATTCTCCAGTTTCAGTACATAACCCCATATATACATTGAGTTTAGTGTTGCATGGGCTTCCTACATGCAGGGCTGGTGCTGCCCCTTGGCGAACTAGGCAGCCGCCTAGAGCAGACTGCCTGCTATGCCCCCCAGATTTTTGTTGTGCTCCCCCCAGGCCTGTCTTTCCATGGATGTTGTGCTGCATGCTAAAGGGGAGGGGAGAGGGGTTCTGGGTAAGGTGGGAGGATGTTATGCTCAGAAGGGTCATTTGGAGGGGTTTTAGCTAGAGGAAGGATTTGGGGGAATTTGTCCTAGGTGGGGGGATTGAAGGAAGTGTATTGGAGCTGGGAGGGGAGATTGAGTGGATTTGTGTTAAGAAGAGGGATTTGGAGGGGATTTGTGATAGGGGGGATTGTGGGGAATTTGTACTAAGAGGGGGGATTTGTATTAGGAGAGGGTATTGGAGAGGACTTGTGCTAGAGTGAGGATTGGGGGGGGGGTTGTACTAGGAGGGGGGATTTGGGGTAACTTTTCCTAGGTGGGGGGATTGAAGGAAGAGGATTGGTGCTAGGAGGGGGGATTGGGAGGATTTCTGTTAAGAGAGGGGATTGGGGGAAGGGGAGAATTTGTGTTAGGAGGAAGGATTTGGGGGAATTTGTACTATGGTAGGGGTTAGAGGGCATTTGTACTAGAAGAGGGAATTTAGGAGAGAATTTGTGCTAGGGTAGGGGGATGGGGGGGGATTTGTGTTAGGAGGGGGATTTGGGGGAGAGGATTTGTGCTAGGGTTGAAAATTTGAGGGGGAAGAGAAGAAAGACGCTATCAGGTGTCATGGACACCGACCAAAACTGCTGCCACTTTTTAAAAACAGCACTCTGCACAGGGCTCCGCCCACACAGCTGCGTCATTTTTTCACAGATTCCTGTGAATGAATAAACTATACATGCCATCTTCCACCATGGCAGACGTATTTGTAGTTTCAGTGGCCTGCGGAATGACGTGCCTTCTCTTAGTCCACTGGCATGTCCTCTGGCTTTCAAATAGAAAGCCCATACAGAGGTACAGGCTGAGAGCCAGAGGACATGTCTGCAGGAGCCTACCTTGCAGTAGATCACGAATGCAATGCTTTCCAGGTTCCTGCAGGAAAAAATAATGAATACATATTTTTTCTGTAAATGTATTTTTTTTTTGTGTAAAGGTGAACTTAGCCTTTAAATATGGAGATTTTGGCAAAATGCACTGGATCGAAAGTAACGAATAAATAAAGGTGGGATTGTTAGTATTTTTTTTAAGAGCACAATAGACTTTAAATGGCTCCTGAGGATTATGAAAGCCCTCTTCATTTATACTGAACCTGTTTTTGTATAAAAACACAGTCCCTTAACAGACTCAATAAAAATATATGAAAACACGTTGAAAAAACACATTTCAGGTTCTAACAATAAAGCATTAACAACTAAAAAAATTGGTTATTAACTTTGCCCAAAACTTCCTTAACCAGAAATATAAAAGTGTATACGACAGTAAAGAGCACTGACCGGTTGTATATAATGTCAGAATAAAGGAAGGGTTATGGCCCCTGTAAGTTTTTTTTTTTTTGCCATTTGAGTCCCATTGGGGAAATTTCCCTACACAATTTAAGGAATCCCTTGGGGCCCCCCAGGTCACCAGAATTGGAGTCCCCATTGGAAGATTTCCCCTCTATTACCTTTGTGGGGACAACTCAAAATGTGGGATTTTCTTTTACTTTTAATGATGACAGTAAACAGGACAACTAGAAAGGGTGAATTTGCCTAACGGGCAACGACAGCAATTAAATATGGTAGGTGTTCTAATCCATATCCAAAATTAAAAAAAGTTTGCATTTAGATATACACTGCTCAAAAAAATTAAAGGAACAGAGTATAGCTTCAAGTCAATTAAACTCCTGGGATATTAAACAGGTCAGTTAAGTAGCAGAGGGGGGTTGTTAATCAGTTTCAGCTGCTTTGGTGTTAATGGTGTTAATGATTTATCAACAGGTGCACTAGATGGGAAACAATGAGACAATCCCCAAAACAGGAATGGTTTTACAGGTGGAGGCAACTGACATTTTTTACCCTACTCATCTTTTCTGACTGTTTTTCACTAGTTTTGCATTTGGCTAGGGTCAGTGTCACTACTGGTAGCATGAGGTGATACCTGGACCCTACAGAGGTTGCACAGGCAGTCCAACTCCTCCAGGATCAATACGTGCCATTGCCAGAAGGTTTGCTGTGTCTCCCAGCACAGTCTCAAGAACATGAAGGAGATTCCAAGAGACAGGCAGTTACTCCAGGAGAGCTGAAGAGGGCTGTAGAAGGTCCTTAACCCATCAGCAAGACCAGTTATCTGCACCTTTGTGCAAGGAGGAATAGGATGAGCACTGCCAGAGCCCTAAAAAATTACCTCCAGTGCAACTAGTGTGAATGTCTCTGACCAAACAATCAGAACAGACTTCATGAGGGTGGCCTGAGGGCCCAATGTCCTCTATTGGGCCCTGTGCTCACTTCCCGGCACCAGAGAGCTCAATTGGCATTTACCATTGAACACCAGAATTGGCAGGTCTGCCACTGGCGCCCAGTGCTTTTCACAGATGGGAGCAGGTTCACCCTGAGCACATGTGACAGACGTGAAAGGGTCTGGCGAAGCAGTGGAGATCGTTATGCTGCCTGTAACATCGTTCAGCATGACCATTTTGGTGGTGGGTCAGTGATGGTCTGGGGAGGCATGTCCATGGAGGGATGCACAGACCTCTACAGGCTAGATAATGGCACCCTGACTGCCATTAGGTATTGGGATGAAATCCTTGGACCCATTGTCAGACCCTACGCTGGTGCAGTAGGTCCTGGGTTCCTCCTGGTGCACGACAATGCCTGGCTTCATGTGGCAAGAATATGCAGGCAGTTCCTTTAGGATGAAGAAATTGATACCATTTAATGACCCCTACACTCACTTGACCTAAATCCAATAGAACACCTCTGGGATATCATGTTTCGGTCCATCTGACACCACCAGGTCTCACCTCAGACTGTCCAGGAGCTCAGTGATGCCCGGGTTCAGATCTTGGAGATAATACTCCAGGACACCATCTATCGTCTTATTGGGAGCATGCCCCGATGGTGTCAGGCATGCATACAAGCACATGGGGGTCATGCAAACTACTGAGTACCATTTTCAGTTGCTGCAATGAAGACTAGCCTGCTGCATCATTTTTTTTTATTTGATTTTCGAAGTGTCTTTGAATTCAGTCCTCTGTAGGTTGATAATTTTCATTTCTATCAAACATTGGGGCATCTGTACGTTCCTAACACATTACCCCATCCATATCAGAATAGATATCCAGCATTATATTTTTCCCCATTGATTTTCACATCAATTTCTTTGAGCAGTGTACTTTCAGTTAAAATCCAGTGTAAAGTGTATCTTAAGCCAAAACGTTTTTTTTTTTTCATTTTTGATAGTCATGGGTGCCTAGTTCCAGGACTCATGATTATTGGTGCATATGTTTCTGCTAGGGAGATTTGTCCTCTGTTTTATCCCCTTGATTACCGTTACAGGGATCGTAAACGAAGATAATCCAAAATGTTCCCTTGGAAGGATTTCCTCTTACAGTACTTCCTATTGTGGTTACAGGTCAGGAAGTGAAATAAAATGTTCCTGATGGAACACAGATGGTAAAAAAAAACCCGATTTTGTTCACCCAGGGATTGAACTAATGTAGGTTCACATTGGCTGATTTGTTATCCACAATGCAACTGTGATGGCATTATCTGCCTTCAGACAAAACAATCTGGGTTGGCTTCTTCTGCATTAAAGAGAATCTGTCACTGTGGCCATTCAATCCTTCCATTAACCTATACTCACTTTCACCATCATTTAGATTTTGTGCGTAATGTACTAGCAGAGGAGAGATCCAAAGCTTACCCAGTTGAAGACCAAGCCTTTTCTTGCACTTTTCTTTTAAATGTAACAATCAGTATTTTTTGCTAGAAACCCCCCCCCCCCCAGACATTATATATTTTTAAAAGCAGAGAATGCAGAGAATAAATTGGTGGGTGTTGCATTTTTTTGGGGATGGAAATACACTTTAAATTTTAATGCAAAAAAACACAATACATAAACCAATTTTTGATAAAATATATTACACCAAGTAAATAGATATCAAAAATATTTAAAAAAATGTGCATCCCTGTGCAACAGCGGCAAACAACGTTAATTCTGATATCCATAGGCTATGCTTTAAAAGCTTTTACAAGTCATCACTTTAGATTTACAAAGGAAGTCTGGTGCTAGAATTACTGCCCATAATCTGACATTCAAGGTGATAAATGTGTGGGACAATCGCTGCTTGTGTGCATGCGGGACTGATGTGTGCATTCATCTTTGCATACGAGCACAAGGTGACTGTCGCTTTAAATTCTTTTTGTGATCACTTTTATTACTGTCACAGGGAATGTAAACATCCCTTGTGAGATCAATAGGCATGTGACAGGTACTCTTTATGGAGAGATCTGGGAGTCAGTAAGATTTTTTTTTTTATTTAAATTTGCAAGATTGGTGTGATGACCATTGGCTCTAAAAAACGGTACTGGGATAATGCCTACAGCTGTGGTCCCGGTATAACCACTTGAGGTCCAGCAACGTACGAGTATGTTGCTGGTCGTCAAGTAGTTACTATAAGTGGGTAAAGGGTGCCCTTTTAAGGGAATCAGTCCCTAAATGGTAAATACCTCTTTAACCACCTTCCGCCCGCCCTATAGTACAATGACGGGCGCAAGGTGGTTCTCTCGTTCTGATAGGACATCATATGACGTCCTACCATTCTCACTGTGCATGCGCTGCTCAGGGAGCGCGCAGTGCGGTGATCGCCAGTGCGCTGTGTCCCTCGGACACAGCGGATAGCGGAAAGAGCCGAAGATTTTGGCTCGGTCATGTGATCAGCTGTGTCCAATCACAGCTGATCACATGTAAACATGGAAATGCCGGTTATCGGCATTTCTCTCCTCTCGAGCTGTCACGCTGACAGCTCGAGAGGAGAGGAGAGCCGGTACTCGGCTTTCCGCGGAGGGGACATGTACACTGATCATCAGGGCACTGATGATCAGTGTGCCCTGATGATCAGTGTGGCCCCAGAAGTGCCACCTGTCAGTGCTCATCAGTGCCACGTGCCAGTGCCCATCAGTGCCACATATCAGTGCATACCAGTGCACATCAATACTACATATCAGTGCCCATCTGAGCTGCCTTTCAATGTCACCCATCAGTACCAGTCAGTGCCACCTATCAATGCCAATCAGTGCCACCTATCAGTGCCACCTAGCAGTGCCAGTCAGTATCGCCTATCAGTGCGCGTCAGTGCCAGTCAGTGCCGCCTATCAGTGCCGCCTAACAGTGCCAGTCAGTGCCGCCTATCATTGCCAGTCAGTGCTGCCTATCAGTGCCACCTATCAGTGTCATGTATCAGTGTCATGTATCAGTGTCATGTATCAGTGCTGCCTTTCAGTGCCCATCAGTGATGCCTGTCAATGCCCATCAGTGCAACCTACCAGTGCCTCCTCATCAGTGCCCATCAGTGCCACCTATCAGTGTCCATCAGTGCAGCCTATCAGTGCCCATCACTGTAGCTTCATTAGCGCACATCAGTGAAGGATAAAAATCACTTATTTACAAAATTGTATAACAAAAACTAAGAAAAAAAGTTTTGTTTTTTTTTTCAAAATTTTCAGTGGTTTTTGGTTTAAGAAAAAATAAAAATCTAAAAGGTGATTAAATACCACCAAAATAAAGCTCTATCTGTCTAAAAAAATAAAAAAATAAAAATGTCATATGGGTACAGTGTTGCATGACCGCGCAATTGTCATTCAAAATGTGACAGCGCTGAAAATTGGCCTGGGCAGGAAGGGGGTATAAGTGCCCTGTAGGCTAGTGGTTAAACACCTTGTACTCA